>NW_028253573.1:0-87827 GCF_964263255.1 Lissotriton vulgaris
GAGAGGATATTGATATTGAGTGTGCTGCTGATGTGGACTAGAGGAATCTTTTATGTGTTGAAGATGGTGGGGCTTTGTGATGAACCTTGAGGCACTTTGCAGATGAGTTTGTGGGCTTCCAAGGAGTAAGATGCCTTCAGTGACAGCTTATGTTCTATCTGTTAAGAATGAGCAGGTCAAGCTGAGAGCAGGTCATTGGATACCAATCTTGTGCATGCTCCTGATGAGGACTGGGTATGAGACCATGTAAAATGCTACAGAGTAGTCCAGGAGAATGACGGCTGCTCTGCCTCTTCTGTTAAGGATCATGCTGATATCAACTATGGCTGTGATAAATGCTGTTTATGTAGTGTCATTAGGCTTGTATCTATACTGCATGGCAGTGAGGAGCTGGTGGTTGCTTAGGTGGTCTGTGAAGCGCTGGTTGATTCATTTCTCTAAGACCTTGGTTGGGTATGGTAAGAGGGAGATGGGTCTGTAATTGAAGATGGTTTCTTTAGCAGGTATGAGACAGTGACATGTTTCCATGTGTTCAGGAGTATGACTGAATTGATGGAGACGTTGAAGATGGGCTTCATGGTTGTAGCGCTTTTAAAGGTAGTCAGAGATTGTTCTAAGATCGTGAAGGAAAGTTGAGTTTCGATAGTGATACTGTGTGGTTGAGGGTCAAAGCTGCCATATATGGAGGTGATTTTATTACAGAAGATTTCTGAGAGCTTGTTGTAAAGGTTTTGCGGGGGGTGGTGCGGTAGGCAGCAGGAGATGCAACAAAGCCTTTGATGATGGCAAAGATTTCCATTCTGCTTTTGTGCTTGATTCAATGCGTCTAGAAGAGCTGAGTGCTTGGTGTTCTGTTTCTGCTGGTGGCAGTGTCTTAGAGTGGATTTGAAGATTTCTTTATTTGTGGTGTATTGACTTGTTCATCATTTGCGCTCCAGTTGCTTACAATGGCATTGATCCACCTTACTTTCTCTGTGTACAAGCTGGCCTGTGGTTGAGCTTTTGCTGTTTAGTTGCACTTGAAGTTACTAATGTGTGCGGGCCAGTGTGTGGAGAGGGTGGAAGTACAGTCCACTTCTGTGATGATGAACCAGCATGCAGCAGGCGGGTCTGGTCGTGGTGGTGTGGAATTGGTATGCTGTAACTGACAAGGGTATAGTCCATCCAGGTCACAGTTGCTGGAGTTCCAACTGTAATGTTGATGATTTAGGAGAAAATCAGATCCAGTATGAGTCTGGTGGTGTGCGTAGGTCTGATAACGTGCTCATAGAGGTCAAAGATCTGCATATTTTCTAGAGGATCCTCAGAGATTGGGTTGGTGCTGTTTTCTAGCTCAAAATGGTTTCTGAAGCGGATGAAGGTCCTGGCATTAATAATGAGGGGTGTGACAAAGTCTGTGATGTTGCTGGCAAAAATGGTGCAACGTTCTAATAGTCTATATGTGAGGGTTCCACCAAGGGAGAAGGTGGCTGTGATTCGTATCTTGAACTTGTTTTGTTCAATGTAGCTGTGGTGTATTCCATGTACATGGTGCAGCTGATGGTGTTCTGGAACATGATGGTGCCTCAAGCTTGTGTCAACAGGCTTACCTGGTGAGCTTATAGCTGGTGGAATGGTATTGTGATGTTCAGTGCAAAAGGTGTATTTAACCACGTTTTCATGTGGAAAATCTGGTCCTTAGTGTAGTTGTGCAGTAGGCCCCATATGTTTGTGAAGTGTTTTGTGAGCGGGCGGGTGTTGAGGAGAATGCATATGAGTGTGGCATGTTGTGAGAGTGGTGGTTAGTCTGTGTGAGTGTGTTGCTGGTTGTGTTTTTAAAATATTTTTTAAACACTTGAATAATTGAAATATTATTTAAACAGTTGAAATTATTTAATGAAAAAGCTTTAAATATTAAACTTTTAAAATGTACCTAAAAACTTACCTTTAATATTTTTGTTAAAAAAAAACATCAACTTAAAAAGTAAATACTATTTCCCTAACAAATACCTAAATTTTCATTCATTTCATTTATTTAAAGAAATAATTAAAAACACACAAAATATTATAAAAAGAACACAATGTTATAAACAAAAACTAAATACATAATATACAATACTTCAAACATATTACTGACTGAATTTGTAAAGATGTAAATATAACTGTTGAAATAAAATTCTTTGGTCATCACACTGTCTTGTCACCTGTGGTTTTACTACTTGAGAGGTGATATATATATATATATATATATATATATATATATATATATATATATATATATATATATATATATATATATATATATATATATATATATATATATATATATTTGTATTTCAAAGGCTCTGCAACAAAGAAAGCACACGGCAGCAGAGAAGTCGGTAAAACCTTCATTTATTGCGTGAGGATGTCCCAGCTTCCGTCTCTCATTCTTGTAAGCCCGACGTGTTTCAGTGCTTCCTGCACTTTCCTCTGGGGCTTGATGATAGTGCGTTTCAATTGTGAATGGCTTATTCAATTACCAGTCCCGGCTGGCTTTAGAAGAAAAGCTTGGGAGGCACTTTAGTAGCACGTGACTTCTTTGGTGTCTGCTGGGAATTGTAGTACGTATAGCCTTAATTTATTACCCATAGTGGGTTCCACACTGGCATTATATTATTACAAGTTGTAGTGGTTTTGTAGCACTCCACTGCATAGTACAGGCATTTCAGTATGCCCCGTTCAGCTCGAACATCCTCATCAGTGTTGCACTCCGCTGCGCCGTGTAGTGTCCGGGTTAGTCCCCGCACAACGGCCCCTTTCTCCACGGCTCCTTCCTGTGTGTCCAGGTGGTGCATCTCTTCCACGACGAAGCTGTTGTGTTAAATGTTTGTATTTCAAAGGCTCTGCAACAAAGAAAGCACACTGCAGCAGAGAAGTCGGTAAAACCTTCATTTATTGCGTGAGGATGTCCCAGCTTCCGTCTCTCATTCTTGTAAGCCTGACGCGTTTCAGTGCTTCCTGCACTTTCCTCTGGGGCTTGATGATAGTGCATTTCAATTGTGAATGGCTTATTCAATTACCAGTCCCTGCTGGCTTTAGTAGATCAGCTTGGGAGGCGCTTTTGTAGCACGTGACTTCTTTGGTGTCTGCTGGGAATTGTAGTACGTATCGCCTTAATTTATTACCCGTAGTGGGTTCCACACTGGCATTATATTATTACAAGTTGTAGTGGTTTTGTAGCACTCCACTGCATAGTACAGGCATTTCAGTATGCCCCGTTCAGCTCGAACATCCTCATCAGTGTTGCACTCCGCTGCGCTGTGTAGTGTCGCAAATTTTCATCCGTTACTTCCCTGTCTCACCCTGCATCGCTGCCACAACGCATTTCAGCCCCACCTGGGCCTTGATCACAGGACGTGTTGCTTGTGTTTTAACCCACATTTAAAGTGACAAGTGCAAGTGCAAAAAATGCGAGCAGCTGTTGCCATAATAGATAGAGAAAACATACTCTAGAGATGTTTGACAATCCATACTCCTCCTGCTTAATTTGAAACATAAAATGTAAATGCTCCATAAGTTTACAATCATTTCATTACTGCTTAAATGCAGATACCGTACATATGTAAATGAATACTATGTGGAAAAATCCGTACATGCCAGAATACCGATAAAACTAGTGGCATTAAAAAATCTATAAAAACATTTAAATAAATGTAAAAAGCTAAAAATGCCAAAAGCATCTGAATAAATACTACAATGGTATAAATACATTATCGGAATCAATCTCTGTGCAAAATTTCCTAGAACCCATTGTCCATGATTGACAATGAAATTAAATGGATATGAATAAAACACATGGAGAAAACAACAGGATATATATATATATATATCCAAAAATATGCAGGTCCCAACTTTAAAGAGCAGCCACACACAAACACATTCAATGATGTTTATTTCATCCAACTCGCCAGCAGGTGCAAACCAGCGATGTACTCCTTCATCTGCTGCCAAACGCGTTTCGAGAGCTGCTGCTCTCTTCGTCAGTGGCCAGGTGCTTCTGAGTCCATGGCGCGCCTCATAAGTTTTCAGTCCCCGCCCCCTGGGCGTGTCACCTTCCCAGCGGCCTTTCTGGGCTTTGTAGTCCTTGTATTCAGAAGGCGTGTGCATGGAAATGCGGGCGAAATGTTCCCAAGTGGGTGGGAGTGCACACCGATAGCTGTCACCTGCCCCGCTTCTCAGTGGATGAAAGCATGTTGCGCGGACATTCCTGCAATGCCCAACGCTGTCCGTGTCCTCGTTAGCCCAATGTCGGTGGTAACGTAGGTTCTGCCACAGCAGCAGGCTGCTCCTCACGACCAGGGCGGCCGTTTTTAAATCCAAAAATATGCAGGTCCCAACTTTAAAGAGCAGCCACACACGAACACATTCAATGATGTTTATTTCATCCAACTCGCCAGCAGGTGCAAACCAGCGATGTACTCCTTCATCTGCTGCCAAACGCGTTTCGAGAGCTGCTGCTCTCTTCGTCAGTGGCCAGGTGCTTCTGAGTCCATGGCGCGCCTCATAAGTTTTCAGTCCCCGCCCCCTGGGCGTGTCACCTTCCCAGCGGCCTTTCTGGGCTTTGTAGTCCTTGTATTCAGAGAGGCGTGTGCATGGAAATGCGGGCGAAATGTTCCCAAGTGGGTGGGAGTGCACACCGATAGCTGTCACCTGCCCCGCTTCTCAGTGGATGAAAGCATGTTGCGCGGACATTCCTGCAATGCCCAACGCTGTCCGTGTCCTCGTTAGCCCAATGTCGGTGGTAACGTAGGTTCTGCCACAGCAGCAGGCTGCTCCTCACGACCAGGGCGGCCGTTTTTAAATCCAAAAATATGCAGGTCCCAACTTTAAAGAGCAGCCACACACGAACACATTCAATGATGTTTATTTCATCCAACTCGCCAGCAGGTGCAAACCAGCGATGTACTCCTTCATCTGCTGCCAAACGCGTTTCGAGAGCTGCTGCTCTCTTCGTCAGTGGCCAGGTGCTTCTGAGTCCATGGCGTGCCTCATAAGTTTTCAGTCCCCGCCCCCTGGGCGTGTCACCTTCCCAGCGGCCTTTCTGGGCTTTGTAGTCCTTGTATTCAGAGAGGCGTGTGCATGGAAATGCGGGCGAAATGTTCCCAAGTGGGTGGGAGTGCACACCGATAGCTGTCACCTGCCCCGCTTCTCAGTGGATGAAAGCATGTTGCGCGGACATTCCTGCAATGCCCAACGCTGTCCGTGTCCTCGTTAGCCCAATGTCGGTGGTAACGTAGGTTCTGCCACAGCAGCAGGCTGCTCCTCACGACCAGGGCGGCCGTTTTTAAATCCAAAAATATGCAGGTCCCAACTTTAAAGAGCAGCCACACACGAACACATTCAATGATGTTTATTTCATCCAACTCGCCAGCAGGTGCAAACCAGCGATGTACTCCTTCATCTGCTGCCAAACGCGTTTCGAGAGCTGCTGCTCTCTTCGTCAGTGGCCAGGTGCTTCTGAGTCCATGGCGCGCCTCATAAGTTTTCAGTCCCCGCCCCCTGGGCGTGTCACCTTCCCAGCGGCCTTTCTGGGCTTTGTAGTCCTTGTATTCAGAGAGGCGTGTGCATGGAAATGCGGGCGAAATGTTCCCAAGTGGGTGGGAGTGCACACCGATAGCTGTCACCTGCCCCGCTTCTCAGTGGATGAAAGCATGTTGCGCGGAAATTCCTGCAATGACCAACGCTGTCCGTGTCCTCGTTAGCCCAATGTCGGTAGTAACGTAGGTTCTGCCACAGCAGCAGGCTGCTCCTCACGACCAGGGCGGCCGTTTTTAAATCCAAAAATATGCAGGTCCCAACTTTAAAGAGCAGCCACACACGAACACATTCAATGATGTTTATTTCATCCAACTCGCCAGCAGGTGCAAACCAGCGATGTACTCCTTCATCTGCTGCCAAACGCGTTTCGAGAGCTGCTGCTCTCTTCGTCAGTGGCCAGGTGCTTCTGAGTCCATGGCGCGCCTCATAAGTTTTCAGTCCCCGCCCCCTGGGCGTGTCACCTTCCCAGCGGCCTTTCTGGGCTTTGTAGTCCTTGTATTCAGAGAGGCGTGTGCATGGAAATGCGGGCGAAATGTTCCCAAGTGGGTGGGAGTGCACACCGATAGCTGTCACCTGCCCCGCTTCTCAGTGGATGAAAGCATGTTGCGCGGACATTCCTGCAATGCCCAACGCTGTCCGTGTCCTCGTTAGCCCAATGTCGGTGGTAACGTAGGTTCTGCCACAGCAGCAGGCTGCTCCTCACGACCAGGGCGGCCGTTTTTAAATCCAAAAATATGCAGGTCCCAACTTTAAAGAGCAGCCACACACGAACACATTCAATGATGTTTATTTCATCCAACTCGCCAGCAGGTGCAAACCAGCGATGTACTCCTTCATCTGCTGCCAAACGCGTTTCGAGAGCTGCTGCTCTCTCCGTCAGTGGCCAGGTGCTTCTGAGTCCATGGCGCGCCTCATAAGTTTTCAGTCCCCGCCCCCTGGGCGTGTCACCTTCCCAGCGGCCTTTCTGGGCTTTGTAGTCCTTGTATTCAGAGAGGCGTGTGCATGGAAATGCGGCCGAAATGTTCCCAAGTGGGTGGGAGTGCACACCGATAGCTGTCACCTGCCCCGCTTCTCAGTGGATGAAAGCATGTTGCGCGGACATTCCTGCAATGCCCAACGCTGTCCGTGTCCTCGTTAGCCCAATGTCGGTGGTAACGTAGGTTCTGCCACAGCAGCAGGCTGCTCCTCACGACCAGGGCGGCCGTTTTTAAATCCAAAAATATGCAGGTCCCAACTTTAAAGAGCAGCCACACACGAACACATTCAATGATGTTTATTTCATCCAACTCGCCAGCAGGTGCAAACCAGCGATGTACTCCTTCATCTGCTGCCAAACGCGTTTCGAGAGCTGCTGCTCTCTTCGTCAGTGGCCAGGTGCTTCTGAGTCCATGGCGCGCCTCATAAGTTTTCAGTCCCCGCCCCCTGGGCGTGTCACCTTCCCAGCGGCCTTTCTGGGCTTTGTAGTCCTTGTATTCAGAGAGGCGTGTGCATGGAAATGCGGGCGAAATGTTCCCAAGTGGGTGGGAGTGCACACCGATAGCTGTCACCTGCCCCGCTTCTCAGTGGATGAAAGCATGTTGCGCGGACATTCCTGCAATGCCCAACGCTGTCCGTGTCCTCGTTAGCCCAATGTCGGTGGTAACGTAGGTTCTGCCACAGCAGCAGGCTGCTCCTCACGACCAGGGTGGCCGTTTTTAAATCCAAAGCCCAGAAACGCCGCTGAGAAGCGGGCCAGGTGACAGCTATCGGTGTGCACTCCCACCCACTTGGGAACATTTCGCCCGCATTTCCATGCACACGCCTCTCTGAATACAAGGACTACAAAGCCCAGAAACGCCGCTGGGAAGGTGACACGCCCAGGGGGCGGGGACTGAAAACTTATGAGGCGCGCCATGGACTCAGAAGCACCTGGCCACTGACGAAGAGAGCAGCAGCTCTCGAAACGCGTTTGGCAGCAGATGAAGGAGTACATCGCTGGTTTGCACCTGCTGGCGAGTTGGATGAAATAAACATCATTGAATGTGTTCGTGTGTGGCTGCTCTTTAAAGTTGGGACCTGCATATTTTTGGATATATATATATATATATATATATATATATATATATATATATATATATATATATATATATATATATATATATATATATATATATATATATATATTCACTGAAAAAAACATAGGTTATAGACCATATATAGTTAGGGATTAGCATTTACAAACCCTTATTTTACTCGCACAAAACCATTGAAATTTGCGTATATAGTTAGTTGCACTAACTATATATCGCGCACCCGCAATCCACTGCTGATGATGTCACATATTACATCATTCATGACATGGTCAGTGACATCACTGATGACATCACTGATGACATCTCAAATGACATCACTGATGACATCACTGATGACATCTCATTTGACATTACTGATCACATCACTGATGATATCATTCATGTGATAATACGTTGAACCTCTTCAGACTCTAATATAACCTTACATACACTCAGTGTAAACAGACACTCACAGACTCACTCATCCATGGAGTTACTCACACACCTAGTCAGTCACGCAAAGAATCAATCACACCTCCATTTCCTCTACTATAAAGTTATACACACCTTACTTATTCAAACATATACTAACACATATTTACTCTTTTATACAATCCTTGATTGAAGTTCACAATGATCCATACAGCCACTCACACATTCACTGGCTCTTATGCACAGTTATTTATATATGTCAACTCTCACATGTACTGTGTTTTACATATGTACTTACTTTGACATGTAGCACTGAGATATCCATTCACTCACCAATACACTCATGCACACAGTCAACTGCCCATACAGCTGTTTCCACATGCACTTTTGAACCCATACATCTAGTGAATCAACTGCTCACACATCTATGCACATAGTCATACCCCTCCCAGCCACCCACACACATACTCAGTCTCCCATACAAATACTTGGGCAACCAATCAATAACCCATATAGTTACTCATAGAGCTAGATGATTAACACATGCAACAGTTTACAGAACAACAGACATAATGATGCACAAATTAAGACAGTTTAGTCACTTACCCATGCACTCAGTGAGACACATTTAATCACTCACTCATACAGTCAGTCATGCACCTACTAAATCCTTCATCCAGACACTTATTCATCCACTCATTCTTCAATATGTAAGACATATTTTAACTTTACAGAAACATACAGTCACTGGATGTTGTCATCAGTGATGTGATCAGTGATGTCATTTGAGATGTCATCAGTGATTCCATCAGTGATGTCACTGACCATGTCATGAATGATGTAATATGTGACATCATCAGCAGTGGATTGCGGGTGCGCGATATATAGTTAGTGCAACTAACTATATATGCGAATTTCAATGGTTTTGTGCGAGTAAAATAAGGTTTTGTAAATGCTAATCCCTAACTATATATGGTCTATAACCTATAGTTTTTTCAGTGAATTTCAATGGTTTTTTAATAGCAAATATCAAAAGCTGTAAAATGTATTCTTATTTTAATGCAAAAATATATTTTATATGTTTTTAATAAAAAAAATGTATACATCTGCCAAACCCTGACCTCTTAATAGTGCACTGTGGTGGAAATGATTTGGGCACTATGACTGGGGTTGGTCTGGAAATGCTTTTAAAGAACACCTTTCATCAATTGATGACACTTTTTCCCCAAACTGCCTTGGTATATTCCAATATATGCCAAAGACAGAAATGGAAGTGGTCCAACACATTTTTTCCACAATTTGAGAAAGCACGGAAACATGTGAATAAATCTGTTTCTGCTTACATGAGAGACTATGGAATGGGTTTAATATACAACAATAACTTGCGTTACAACATTCAAGACATCTACAGAAGAGATGGTGTGCACTTCGTCGATGAAGGGAATAGAATATTCGTCCTTTATTTAAAAGTGTGCATTGGAACCTACTTGTAGGTACCTAAATTAGCCACAGAACCCAATAGCTCTTTTCAGAGCTACCCTACCTCTGATCATTCAAAACGTTAATCTTTTTCTAACTTTTTTTTTTTTCACCACAGTACGCTCCCCGGTTCGCTTACCGGTGCGCATACCGGGCGCTCACCCCGCAAAATGTACCAATTTTTTTTTTTTTGCATATATCAGCGTCCTAATCCCCCCTCAGAAAACCTAGAGGGTCACAAAGTGTCTACCGTGCCCCCTTCTATCCATTCCGAACATTGTTTGTCCTCCATCTTATGTCTCAATTCTACCGATACACAAAATGGAGGACTCCCATAACGCTGCCGGTTCGCATACAGGGGAGCGCACCGGTAAGCGCTCGATAAAAAAAGGTGGGAAGGTAATTTATAGAAAAACCACTACAGACACTTTCATCAAATATAGAATAGGCCCTACTACATAGCAGTACCTACCATTTACCCAAATTTGATGGAATTCCATTGAGAAAATTATGCTGTAAGCTTGACTAAATATCCTGAGGTAAATTACCTAACAAAAACACTTATGAAGTGTTAGAATTGACAACCAATCAAAATGCTACTTTCAATATCTTCTATTATTTCATGACATTTGATTGGTTATGTACCTGAATATATATAAAGAAAGAGAGAGAAACACAGCCATTTTGACGACTACTTCCTGAAGTACATATCAAGTGCATTTCAACTGAGAACTTAAACTTCTTTTTGAAAGGTAAGATGTTATTTTAAAAACTGAAGTATGTTCTGCACTTTAAGTTAATTAGGAAAACATTTTCTGATAGTTATATACTATCCCTCTGTAATACTTATAGAATAAGATAGACTTCTCTGTTTTAGTTATGGATGGAGTTAGGCTTGTCTTGTATAATTAAGAATTGACTTAGGCTTTATTACATACATTTTTTTATATTTCTACTTCCAGTCTGATACCATACACTGCCCAAAGATAAAATCACTGTTTAAAAAACCAAACTACCTGTCTGTACTTAAACCCAACAGTGCCCTATCTGTACTGATATATTTTTTAAAATTCATTTTACAGCACAAAAATGGAAGGAGAGAAAAAAAATACCTTCGAAATTGTTCTAGAAAGCAACAAAGATACAGAAATTGAACCCAATGACTCTGAATTCTTTGATGAATCACGGGACTTTGAACTTCTGCAATGTGTAGAATCAGTAGATTACCTGATTGAAAATGAGAAAATTTCTGACAATGAATTATTAGAAGTTCTTTTTCATTTTGAAAACGAATCAGAGAAATAAATTTATATTTAATAATTCAAAAATTGTTTGAGACATTATTCATTTTTATATGTATTTTTTAAACTAGTACCAAATTGATTATAATGTAAAATCAGACTTTAAATATACTGTGCAACTTTTTTGTGTTACATAGTAAGTTTGCTCATAGTTACTTCCTTTCTTCCACTATATTATGTCCAATGTGTATTTAACATCTCTTTATCATCTCCTGCCTCCATGGTGTTTCTGCTTTCCTGACAAACTATGGTATGAATTCCATATACCACAATAACTTCTGAAACAACATGCAAGATATCTACAAAGAAAACGGTGTATTTTGATTTTTAGACTCTGCATTGGTACCTACATGTTGGTACTTAAATAAAAAAAATAAAAAAAAAGAACAATCAATATACATACTTTATTTGAACATTCTTTCATCCTATTTTCCCTATATTACGCTTCCCGGACCGCTTCCCGGTGAGCGTACCGAGCGCTCCCCCCGCAAAAAAACGATAATAAATGTATTTATTTTTTCCCCGCGGGGCCCTTTTAAAGCCCCCTCATCAAACCTAGGGGGTCAGGGAGGATGTACTCTGCACCCTTATGCTCATTTCCCCCCTTGTTTTTGCCACATCTTGTGTCTCGATCCTACCGAGACACAAGATGGCGGCCTCTCCGGACTGTTTAGAATGTTCACAGTCACCGGGGAGCCAATCCGCTTCTCCTAGCGCAGTTCTGTTACGCATCAGGTACGCAAACCGGAGCGCTAACCGGAGCGCTCTTACAGATATATCTGTTTTTTGAAACGTTAATTTCTCAAAATCCACTGGAGCACATATATTGAGACATAGCAAAGGCACGTCGGGCAAACTATATCTACAATTTTGCAAAGTTTCATGTAAATCCATTCAGCCGTTCGAGCTAAAAGTGACTCCAACTATATATACCTACTAGCGACCGCCAGTAGGTAATATATATATATATATATATATATATATATATATATATATATATATATATATATATATATATATATATATATATATATATATATATATATATATATATATATATATATCAACACACCAGCTCCGGTATGATCGGAGCTGTCTGATCGGGCGGTCTAGTTCGGGTTTCCGGAATACCCAAAGTGCTTGCAAAAAGTGTTAAATTTAATGGCAACAACGACGCGTTTCGCATTACTCCTTCATCACAGTCATAGGATTCATTCTCATAGTGCAAATTTTAAATACAGTGGATGAACATAGAAAGTGGACTTGCATCGTTAAGTGTTGAGTTCATAACACTCTAACATATCGGCCATTTTATAACATCAAATCAGGTTAAGACAATTCATGTAATCCCATAACGCAGCCCCCTGGTGCATACTGGAGGTTCCTGTTGGGCTAGTTGGCCCCCAGGGACCCCCAGTAAGCCAGGGGAATTAGTTCCCCCTCTGAAAAAGCGCCAGGGGGCTGCCTTGCAGAGAGGTGTAAAAAGGGGCGTGGCCTCATTACACCTCTCTGCAACTCAGCCCCCTGGCACATACTGGAGGTTCCTGGTGGGCTAGTTGGACCCCAGGGACCCCCAGTATACAAGGGGAATTAGTTCCCCCTCTGAAAAAGCACCAGGGGGCTGCCTTGCAGAGAGGTGTAGAAAGGGGCATGGCCTTATTACACCTCTCTGCAACGCAGCCCCCTGGTGCATACTGGAGGTTCCTGGTGGGCTAGTTTGAAATAATGACTGCTCCACAGGTAATTCTTCAAGAGAAGTATTTATTGAACAAGCAGGTTCAAGAGATGCATCCAAATACAATGACTCCTAACAGGTAACTGACACATTGCTATCCTAGAATACCATGATGTCATATGGAACATCTGTGCATGTAACCTAGATACCACAATACTAAGATACCACATCTCCCTCCTTTATATAAACATATATATATTGAATACAATAAAGTATAATAAGGATTGTACAACAAAAATAGTTAACACTATGGAAACAAAGAAATTAGAAGAAAAGGAAATAGTAAATTTTAACAGTCGAAGCTGTAAGTTAAATACACAACTAGAAAAAAAATTAAATGCACATATTAATAGATAAAGAAGTAAGCATAAAGATACATCAACCCCTCTCTTTGGAAATGCAATTCACATAACGTAACTCCTGTACCTCACTGGTACTTTAACTACTCTCCCAATGCGTGTTGTTTGTACAATGTTCCCAGACGAATGAGAATTATCCTCAACAAGGGTTGAAAGATTAGTGGAACCAGAACTCGTGGAAAGTTGCTCCGACGTAGAAGCAACACTGTTATCTGTCCCAGACTGCATTACATCGCCCCACATCCAGTTCAAAGAAGAGGAAGAGTCAGCATTTTTCTCAACATTTTTGTTCTCTGGTATAACGACATTCTGTTGTAATGCCATACATTGCCATCACTCAATTTGCCGATTTAGAGTATGGTGACGTGACTTGTAAAGGTGACAAATATTTGCCGTGACCTTTCTTAACTTTATTCGGTAATTTCACTTTGACCCAATCACCAACTTCCAACCTAAAATATTGGTGTTATGTGTTTTATCAAATTTTGTTTTGCATGAATCATGCATCTTCCTAATATTGGATCTTACCAAAGCCGGTGACCATTAGCTTTGAATTCTCTTCATGTTCCACGCTACATTATCCTTACAAAATGGTTCTCGTCCTCAAGATCCTGAAAGGACTGTATCCAATACCCATGGGAGTGATTCTATATGCCCACAAAGTGCACAACAGTTCTTTTTTCCAGTCTTTTCCCGCTTTATTTGCAGCCTGAATACTGCCCATTATTACTCTGTTGAATCTCTCAACACAACCATTCCCTGTAGGATTATAAACTGGAGTGCACTTTCTACAGATGCCATTTCTTTCTAAAAACTTCAAGTATTTTTCAGAAGAAAATTGAGGACCACTATCACTCAAAATTTCCTTGGGAATTCCTTCCCGAATGAACACATTTTGTAAAACATTCACAACATGTTTGGTGTCAAAATTTTCCGTGATATCCACTTTAGGCCATTTTGAATATTCATCAATGATTACAAGAATGTGTTTGATGTCTCCATCCTTGTTTTCGATGGGACCCAGCCAGTCTATACAAAGATTCTCCCATGGATTCTCAGGAATAGATCTCAACCCTAGAGTGGGTCTGAGTATCTTTAGAGATTTGTCAGAATTAGAACATATTATACAATCTCTAACAAAAATTGTCAGTGTCTTTATCTAGGCCAGGCCACCAATATAGCATTTTGATTCTAGATTTCAGTTTAGAAATCCCCAAATGTCCTTTGTGGTTGATTTTTATTATCTTCATCCTCAAGGTGGTGGGCACTGCAATTCTATTGCACCTGCAAATGTACCCATTATCATCAATTGACAATTCATCTTGGATCTCCCACATAACCTTTAGATCTCCTTGTAAATTGTTCTTGTTGGGCCAACCATTAGAGATGAAATCCATAGCTTGTGAAAAACTAATGTCTTTTGAAAAACCATCATCCCATTCTTCTTTTGAAATAGCGTTGGTGTCGTCAAAGACTATAGCTACACTGAAATTTTCAGAATCATTGTACGTACCAGAATCTAGGGGAATAAGAGACCTGCTTAAGTAGTCAGCAACTTGATAATTTTTTACCGGAAGATACTGAACATCATAGTTAAAATCCAATAACTTCAAACTCATCTTTGCAATCCGGGGAGTAGCCTTGAGTATTCGTTCTGACGTTAAAACCTTAAGCAGTGGCTTGTGGTTGGTGCGAAGAATAAATCTAGTACCCCAAACAAACTGTCTAAACTTGGAAGTGGCCCAAACTGTAGCAGGCATTTCTTTTTCTATTACAGAATATCTTACCTCTGAAGGAGAAAGTGAACGTGAAGGGAATGCAATCGTTATCTCTTTACCATCCTCATTAATTTGTGCTAGAACTGCGCCCAACCCTTTATCACTAGCATCAGTTGTAATTATGCTGTGTGCTAGATAGTCAAAAGCTTGGAGAGGAAGAGCACATGCAAGGTCGGCTTTGATTCTTTGGAAATCTTGTTCAAGGTTGTCATTCCACGAAAATTTGTTCTTGACTTTAAGTTATTGTCTCAATTTAAAGGTCTTGGTAGCAAAATTACTAATACATTTTGAATAAAATTCAGTCAGTCCAAAAAAGAATCTTAGTTCATCTTTGGATGAAGGTGAAGGTGTGTTAGAGGGGCAACTGGTGCAGGAGTAATGGAGTCTGAAGCTTTAAGAAGTGCTTTTCAAGAGGGCTTTATTTTTAGATACGCTCTTCTTTGTCTACTGGTTAGTCTTTCTCTTGCAAAGGCTGCCGGGTCCGTCTTGGTAAACTTCGGGGACGCCAGGTTGAGAATGGTCTGGTACCAGGTGGAACGCTCTGGTCCGTCTGAACCCAAAAGCAAGAGAAAAACACAAGGGCAGAAATTAGGGGGATTGTTTGGGACGTTTCTGATGCGAGGGACCGGGAAGTGAGGGACACCGAGTGCTCAAGTGGTATTCACAGCTGACTTCCTGTGCTCAAGTGCTCATGGGAGGATACAGGGGAGTAGGGATTGTACAGGTATTTACACTATTTATAGGTGTGAGGCGGCAAGGTAGACTGACTACTCAGACCCACCCAACCCGCAACCTTGCCCCATACCTGTTCGAGCCACGCTCCTCCCGTGGGAACGTGGCGGGGTGGCTCGTGAGGAATTGGGCAACCTGACGTGATGTTACTGCACTGGTACTCTGTAGCCTGGTCCGTCCCATCTTCTTCCTCAGCTCTCTTTGGTTTCTCGGTTCTCCTTCTCTCACACTCTCCGTCTACTTCCTCCAGGGAAACGCCGTCCGACCAATTCCGGGTTCCTCCTTCTTTTGATGTCCCTGCCATGATGACGCTCCCGAGGTGAGGAGTCTCGTTTTCCGGGATTCTCCAGTTAAAGGTGCCGTGTCTGTTTACATCTTCGGGTGTCCATGGTGACTCCATGTCGTCTTACCATTCTTTGGGGAGATAAGGATTGTCCTGCTGGTGAGAGGAGACAGAAGCGGGTGAGAGGAGGGTAACTGTCCACCAGTCTGTTATCATGTCTGTTTCCTCGGTGGGAAGCCTGTCCCTGCTACACACCTCCCCCCTGGATTCTCCCGATCGGGGAGAGGGAACACTCTGGAGAGAAAGTCAGCATTGCCGTTTTCCGCTCTTTTCCTATGGAGCACTGAAAAGGAGTATGGTTGCAGGGACAGGAACCATCTTAGTACTCTAGGATCATGGCTTTGGTTCTTATGCATCCACGTCAATGGGGCATTGTCTGTATGGAGAATGAATGGCTTACCTTCCAGATAATATATGAGTTTTTCTATCGCCCATTTTATTGCCAGACATTCCCTCTCTATTGTGGCATATTTACATTCTCTGGGGAAAAGTTTACGACTGGCATAAAGTATGGGATGTTCTAGGCCATCCTCCCCTATTTGAGACAGTACTGCTCCGATGCCTACGCTCGAGGCGTCTGTCGCCAGTATGAAGGGTTTCAAGAAGTCAGGGGATACCAAAACAGGTGATGTTGTTATCATTTTCTTTAAGCTCTCAAATGCTTCTACTGCCTCGAGAGAGGGATGTTGTATTTCTCGGGGCCTTACATCTTTTCTGAGAAGGTCAGTAAGGGGGGTGGCTACCTCAGCGAACCTCGGGATAAATCTACGTCAAGTCAAGTCATGAAATTTGTATAGCGCACTACATACCCAGAGGGTTTCAAGGCGCTTAGGAAGGGGAGGAGGATTATTTGTCAAATATCCATGTTTTAAGCTGCTTTCTGAACGCTAGGTGGTTTTGGGTGAGGCGAAGGTAGGCGGGGAGTGAGTTCCATGTTTTAGCAGCAAGGTATGAAAAGGATCTGCCTCCCATGGTGGTCTTGTTGATGCGAGGTACAGTGGCGAAGGCTTGGCTGGAAGAGCGTAGTTGGCGGGAGGGAGTGTAGAAGGACAGTCGAGAGTTGAGGCAATCTGGTCCGATGTTGTAGAGTGATTTGTGTGCGTGGGTGAGCAGTCGGAAAGTGATCCTTTTATTGACGGGTAGCCAGTGGAGGTCTTTAAGGTGACCAGAGATGTGTTCGTTGCGTGGGATGTCTAATATGAGCCTGGCTGAGGCGTTTTGGATTCGTTGGAGTTTCTTCTGGAGTTTAGCGGTGGTACCTGCGTAGAGGGTGTTTCCGTAGTCCAGTCGGCTCGTGACCAGAGCGTGGGTGACTGTTTTCCTTGTTTCGGAGGGGATCCAGCGAAATGTTTTCCTGAGCATGCGGAGAATGTTGAAGCAGGAAGAGGATACGGCGCTGACTTGTCTGTGCATTGAGAGTGAAGAATCCAGGATGACGCCAAGGTTCCGTGCGTGGTCTGTCGGGATGGGTGCTTTTCCGAGGGCTTCCGGCCACCAGGAGTCGTCCCAAGCAGAGGGGGATGTACCTAAGATGAGGACTTCTGTTTTGTCTGAGTTCAGTTTCAAACGGCTTTGTTTCATCCATTCGGCAACTTCTTTCATTCCTTCGTGTAGGTTAGTTTTGGCGGTGCTGGGGTCGTTGGTGAGAGAAAGGATCAGTTGAGTGTCGTCCGCGTAGGAGATGATGTTGAGGTTGTGTTGGAGTGCGATGGCCGCGAGGGGGCTCATGTATACGTTGAAAAGGGTGGGGCTGAGTGAGGATCCTTGAGGTACGCCGCAGATGACTTCAGAGGCCTCGGACTTGAATGGAGGAAGGCGGACTTTCTGGGTTCTTCCGGTGAGGAACGAGGTGATCCATTCAAGTGCTTTTCCTTGGAATCCGATGTTATTGAGGCGTTGTAGAAGGGTGCTGTGGCAGACTGTATCGAATGCTGCAGAGAGGTCGAGGAGGATGAGGGCGACTGTGTCTCCATTGTCCAGTAGAGTTCGAATGTCGTCTGTTGCTGCGATGAGGGCGGTCTCAGTGCTGTGTTTTGCTCGGAAGCCAGATTGTGAGGGGTCGAGGGATTTATTGGCTTCGAGGAAGGCGGCGAGCTGGTTGTTGACGGCTTTCTCGATGACTTTGGCCGAGAATGGAAGAAGCGAGATGGGGCGGTAATTTTTGAGTTCGGTGGGGTCGGCTGTTGTTTTTTTTAGAAGGGCGGTGAGTTCAGCGTGTTTCCAGTCTTCTGGGAAGGTAGCGGAGTTGAAGGAGCAGTTGATGACGTCTCGGAGGTGCGGTGCTATGACGGAGTCTGCTTTGTTGAAGATGTGGTGAGGGAATGGGTCTGTGGGGGATCCTGAGTGGATGGAGTTCATCAGGTGGATGGTGTCCTCAGTGGAGATTGGGTTCCAGGCGTTGAGGGTGTTCACGGGGGGACGATGGTCAGCGGATGGTAGGGTGGGTTGGTTTCCCGGTTGGTTGTCGAAGCTGTTGTGGATGTCTGCAATCTTGTTGTGGAAAAAAGAGGCTAGGGAGTCGCAGAGGGCTTGAGAGGGGGTGATGTCGTTGGAGTTGGCTGAGGGATTGGAAAATTCCTTGACGATGTTGAAAAGTTCCTTGCTGTTGTGGGCGTTGTTGTCAAGTCGATTCTTGAATGCTGTTTTCTTGGCTTTTCGGATCAGTTGGTGGTGAGTGCGGGTGGCTCTTTTGAAGGCGTCCTTGGTGCTGGTGGTAGGGTCTTTTTTCCAGGCCTTTTCAAGGGAGCGGCAGAGTTTCTTGGACTTCTTGAGATCATCGTTGAACCATGAGGCTTTCTTGCTGCCAGGTTTGCTTTGACGTTTTTTCAGTGGGGCTAAGGTGTCGGCGGTGTTGGATAGCCATAGGGTGAGGGTGGCGGCGGCTTCGTTGGCGTTAGAAGAGAGGGCTGGGGAGTTTCGAAGGAGCGATGCGGAGATTTGGTCCGTGGTGATTTTGTTCCAGTATCTTTGCAGGGTAGGTTGGGAGTGGTTGATGGGTTTCGGCTTGTTGTAGGTGAAGTGAACGCAGCTGTGGTCGGTCCATAGGAGATCCGTAGTGTGGCTGAAGGAGATATGATTGCTGGATGTGAAGATGGGGTCGAGTGTGTGACCTGCGATGTGGGTGGGGGATGTGACTAGTTGTTTAAGTCCGAGGTTGGCGAGGTTGTCCACGAGTGTGGCGGTGTTGTGGTCGTTGATCTTTTCGAGGTGAAAGTTGAGGTCTCCCAGAAGGATGTAGTCTTTGGAGGGGAGCGCGTGTGGGGTGATGAAGTCCGTGATGTCTTCACTGAATTTTGCGCGAGGTCCTGGTGGTCTGTAGAGGAGGGTGCCTCTGAGTGTGGTCTTGGGGTCGATGTGGATCTGGAAGTGAAGGTGTTCGGAGTTGGTGAGGTTGGCGTCAGAGCTGGTTGAGATGCGGATTGATTTCTTATGGACGATAGCGATTCCTCCTCCTGTGTGGCTGGTACGGTCTTTGCGGGTGATCTTATAGTCTTCAGGGATGGCAATGGTGATGTCTGGTGCGGAGGAAGCATTCATCCATGTTTCTGTTAGGAAGGCGACGTCTGGAGAGAAGGAGTCTAGTAGGTTCCATAGGTCAATGGCGTGCCTGTGCACCGATCGGGTGTTGAGAAGGATGCATTGTAGGTGGTTGGGGTCGGGAATCTGTGGTGTGGTCGTGGCGGAGATGTTGTCGGTGCCGCTGAATTTGCAGGAGTAGCAGGAGAAAGGACCATGGGTGCGTCCAGGAGCGGCTTGGACGCAGTTAGGGGCGCGACCGGGGTTCAGGGCTAGGAGGGTGGCGGCATCGTAGGTAATGCGGGAGGGCTGGGCAATGCGAGGGGCAGGGGGTCTGGCGCTGGGCGCCGTCCAGGCGCGGACGGGCGTAGACGGGCTTACCTTTGGCGCACCTTCGGCGTGTACGTAGCGCGTGGACGATGCGCGTGGGACCATCTGACATTAATGGACAGAGGAAGGGGAGAGGCGAGGGCGGTTCAGCTGGGAGGCGGGTCGGGCTGAGGAGGAGGTCAACAATAACAAAATGGAGGCGGAGGGGTTAGGACGGAGAGAGCACTTGGGGGGGAAATACCAATGCTGAGAAATGCAGTGAATTTGACTATGACTAAAAGCAAAGCGGCGATTTTGAGCACACACAAGTAATCAGGGAGCAGATCAGCAGCTAGAGTCACGCTGGCAAAGCAACAATTGTAGCACTCAGCTAATTAACTATACAAATGGGCTAAATCGATGCACAGAGCGCGCAGCGGCAATTAGAACGTAAAGCAGGAGATAATTGATGATAAATACTGCAAATCTTGTGGTATGCCTTCTGCAGCGAGGACGCAGCAGCAGGGGAGCGACCACTCTGCTCGGAAGCGAGGAGCGAGTCACGGCGCTTCCAGGCAATGGAGCGCTGTTTGTTTACTGTGGGAGGGCGGTTCAGCTGGGAGGCGGGTCGGGCTGAGGAGGAGGTCAACAATAACAAAATGGAGGCGGAGGGGTTAGGACGGAGAGAGCGCTTGGGGGGGAAATACCAATGCTGAGAAATGCAGTGAATTTGACTATGACTAAAAGCAAAGCGGCGATTTTGAGCACACGCAAGTAATCAGGGAGCAGATCAGCAGCTAGAGTCACGCTGGCAAAGCAACAATTGTAGCACTCAGCTAATTAACTATACAAATGGGCTAAATCGATGCACAGAGCGCGCAGCGGCAATTAGAACGTAAAGCAGGAGATAATTGATGATAAATACTGCAAATCTTGTGGTATGCCTTCTGCAGCGAGGACGCAGCAGCAGGGGAGCGACCACTCTGCTCGGAAGCGAGGAGCGAGTCACGGCGCTTCCAGGCAATGGAGCGCTGTTTGTTTACTGTGGGAGGGCGGTTCAGCTGGGAGGCGGGTCGGGCTGAGGAGGAGGTCAACAATAACAAAATGGAGGCGGAGGGGTTAGGACGGAGAGAGCGCTTGGGGGGGAAATACCAATGCTGAGAAATGCAGTGAATTTGACTATGACTAAAAGCAAAGCAGCGATTTTGAGCACACGCAAGTAATCAGGGAGCAGATCAGCAGCTAGAGTCACGCTGGCAAAGCAACAATTGTAGCACTCAGCTAATTAACTATACAAATGGGCTAAATCGATGCACAGAGCGCGCAGCGGCAATTAGAACGTAAAGCAGGAGATAATTGATGATAAATACTGCAAATCTTGTGGTATGCCTTCTGCAGCGAGGACGCAGCAGCAGGGGAGCGACCACTCTGCTCGGAAGCGAGGAGCGAGTCACGGCGCTTCCAGGCAATGGAGCGCTGTTTGTTTACTGTGGGAGGGCGGTTCAGCTGGGAGGCGGGTCGGGCTGAGGAGGAGGTCAACAATAACAAAATGGAGGCGGAGGGGTTAGGACGGAGAGAGCGCTTGGGGGGGAAATACCAATGCTGAGAAATGCAGTGAATTTGACTATGACTAAAAGCAAAGCGGCGATTTTGAGCACACGCAAGTAATCAGGGAGCAGATCAGCAGCTAGAGTCACGCTGGCAAAGCAACAATTGTAGCACTCAGCTAATTAACTATACAAATGGGCTAAATCGATGCACAGAGCGCGCAGCGGCAATTAGAACGTAAAGCAGGAGATAATTGATGATAAATACTGCAAATCTTGTGGTATGCCTTCTGCAGCGAGGACGCAGCAGCAGGGGAGCGACCACTCTGCTCGGAAGCGAGGAGCGAGTCACGGCGCTTCCAGGCAATGGAGCGCTGTTTGTTTACTGTGGGAGGGTGGTTCAGCTGGGAGGCGGGTCGGGCTGAGGAGGAGGTCAACAATAACAAAATGGAGGCGGAGGGGTTAGGACGGAGAGAGCGCTTGGGGGGGAAATACCAATGCTGAGAAATGCAGTGAATTTGACTATGACTAAAAGCAAAGCGGCGATTTTGAGCACACGCAAGTAATCAGGGAGCAGATCAGCAGCTAGAGTCACGCTGGCAAAGCAACAATTGTAGCACTCAGCTAATTAACTATACAAATGGGCTAAATCGATGCACAGAGCGCGCAGCGGCAATTAGAACGTAAAGCAGGAGATAAAAATGAGTCCTAGGAAAGCTCTCAGGTCTCTTTTTGAGGTGGGAAATGGTGTCCTATTGATGGCTCTGATCTTTTCACTTTGGGGGGCTATAGTACCATCTCCCAAGACGTACCCTAAATAGTTCACTTTGTTGAAGGCGCCCCTGGATTTTTTTAAATTGATGTGCAGTCCGGCTTTCTTTAGGGCCGATAGAATGGTCTTCAGATGTAGAAGGTGTTCCTCCCATGTGCTACTATAAACCACAATGTCGTCTAAGTAGGCGGAGCTGAATGATTGATACGGTTGTAGAATGGTATTCATGAGGCGTTGGAAAGTGGCAGGAGCTCCGTGGAGGCCGAAGGGGAGCACTGTGAACTCGAAGAGCCCCTCATCCGTGATAAAGGCAGTCTTCTTTCGGTCTTCCTCCCGAAGGGGCACCTGCCAGTACCCCTTGGTGAGGTCCAGAGTGGTGATAAATACCGCATCTCCGAGCTTCTCAATTAATTAATCGACTCGTGGGATGGGGTACGCATCAAAAGAAGAGATGGCCTTAAGGCCCCTAAAATCCATACAAAAACGTTTTGATCCGTCCGGTTTCGGGACCATAACGATCGGTGAGGCCCAGTTGCTCTTTGAGGGTCGTATTACCCCTAGTTGTAGCATGTCTTCTACCTCTTTCTTTACTGCCTCCCGTCTGGCTGCTGGGATTCGGTAAGGGCGTTGCTTCAGCACTTTTCCCGGGGACGTCTCAATGTGATGTTCTACCAACGAAGTTATCCCTGGTAAGTCGGAGAAGATGTCTGCAAAGGGGAGGAGTACGCTCTTCAGGTCGTCTTGCATGGTCACTGCCAAGTCATTGTTAATCACAAGCTGGTCTACCGTGGTCCTTTTGTCGGTGTGGGTAGGTGCAGCCAAGAGGTTTCTCTTGGGTACAGGGCCGATCCACTTCTTCAAGAAGTTAATATGGTACCTTTGTGTTTTGGAGGGGGTGAGCTGTAATCTGCACGTGGTGTCTCCTATAGTACTGATGACCTGATATGGTCCCTTCCATTCTGCCTTGCTTTTACTGGATATGGGCGGCAAAAGGACTAAGGGCCATTCACCCACTAGGAGTTTTCTCAGTTTCGTCCCCTGATCATAGTTCTTCTTCTGTCATTTCTTTGCCTGTTCCAAATTGGTTTCAGCAACGTTCCTTAGTTTGCCCAATTTGGATCGCAATTGTAGGGTATACTCCCGAAGAGATTTCTGCTCCTGTTCCTCCTCTGTTTCCCACAAATCTTTTGTCATCTCCAACAATGACCTGGGAAGACGCCCATAGAGCAATTCAAAAGTGGAACATCTTAGACTGCTCTGTTTTTGCGATCGTAGTACGTACAGGGCCAACTGTAACATACGGTCCCAATCGGGTCCTTCGGTTGTCAGCATCTTCTTGAGCGTCGTCTTTAGTGTCTAATTGTACCAATCCACCAGCCCGTCTGTCTGGGGGTGGTAAACGGAAGTTCTTATGTGACAGACATCTAGGGTTTTGCAGACTTCTTTCATCAGACGTGAGGTAAATGTCGTGCCCTGGTCTGTTAATACCTCCTTCGGGAAGCCTACCCTCAAGAATAATTCCACTAACCGTTCCGCAATGTTTGAAGTTGTTGGAGCCCTCAAGGGGAATGCCTCTATGAATCTTGTTGCATAGTCGACGATTACAACGGCGTATAGGTGCCCTCTTGACAACTTGGGTAGGGGTCCAATGAAATCCATACTGGCCCTCTCAAACGGAGTGCCGACTATAGGGAGGGGCTGTAGAGGGGCTGCCGGGGACCGATGGGTGTTTTTCCTTTGGCAAATCTCACATTTCAAACAGTAGTTCTGTACGTCCTTGTAGATCACCGGCCAATAGAAATAGCGGATAATGTTCTCGGTGGTATTTTCTTTGCCAGAGCTGCCCGCCATGAGGTGTGCATGGGCGAAGAACAGAACTTGTTCGCGGAAGGATAATGGTACCAGTAGTTGGGCTGAGCCTCCGTCTTCGGTCTTTTCGTCTTTTCGTATCACAAATCGGGGATATGTGACGTTAGTGTGTGATTGTGTGATGTGAGCACTTTCCCAGGCATTGAATAGGGTTCTTTCATTTGTCTGTGCGAATCTGAAGCTACGGTCTATAACCCAGGGCTCTGGTGTTATGAGGGCAGGTAGGGGTGCCTCGGTTTTAGGGGTTGTCCTATTTAAACTGTTCTTAAAAAGGGCTAGGAACTCTGGGTTATCCACCCAGAGGATTAAGTCTTCGGGAAGCAAGCTACCACCCCCACCTTCATTGTACAGGGATTTTTGTCTGTTGGGCATAAGGTGACCTGAGCCAAGGGGTACGGCTTAACATCCCCATGTACGCACCATATGTGGACTATTATGCCCGGGATGTATTGTTTAGGGAGAATGAACCGTTCCTGTACCACTGACTGCCGACATCCGGAGTCTAGAAGTGCTTTTATTACATAGCCATTCATCCTCATACTCATGTAGAAAGATGCTCCCATCTCCGCAGAATACAGAACCGTTTTGGGAAGATAGCCTCAACCATCTTTGCGGGGCATAGGGCAGAGCCTCCATGAATTGCTCCAGATGAATTTTGGCCATGACCTCCTCCTTCATGCTGACCTCTGGCTTTAACCATTTGTCAGCAGCCATTTTGAGTTAGAAAAATAACGTGTTAGGGTTTTCGCCAGGGGTTCCCCATTCTTTGCGAAAGCGGACTCGGTAGGCTTCGGAGTCCAGTCCGAGATGGTCCAAAATGACTTCTTTGATCAAAGGGTAGGAAGTATTCCCCAGGGGTTAGCCACCTGATAGGCGAATTGGGCCGCCCCAGTCAGCAACGAAGCCAAAAAGTAGGGTCACTTTTCTTCGGGCCATCCCAGACCCCAAGCAGCCCTCTCAAAATTCAGTAGAAATGCGTCAGGGTCTTCTCCATGTAAGTACTTCTGTAGCTATATTCCTGACTGGCTAGGGACGTGTACTCTACCCTCTCCTGCTAGTGGGACTGGGGTATGTACTGCCGATAACGGAGGGGCCACACTCTTCTGAAGGCTGTCAATTTGGGCCGAGATACTGGATTGAAACAACTCACGGTCTGCCTGCGCCGAAGACAGCTGTCTCTCGACTGCCCACTCCAGTTTCTCTTGCCCCTTTATTATATGTTGTATTAGGGCGTCCATCTCGGTATTGCAGATGGGCTGTGTTGTTGATCCCACTGCTGACACCAATGTTAGAGGGGCGACTGGCGCAGGAGTAGTGGAGTCTGAAGCTTTAAGAAGTGCTTTTAAAGAGGGCTTTCTCTTTAGATCCACTCTTCTTTGCCATGCTGGTGGTCTTTCTCTTGCAAAGGTTGCCGGGTCCGTCTTGGTAAACTTCGGGGATGCCAGGTTGAGAATGGTCCGGTACCAGGTGGAACGCTCCGGTCTGCTCAAACCCAAAAGCAAGAGAAAAACACCAGGGCAGAAATTAGGGGGATTGTTCAGGACGTTTGTGATGCGAGGGACCGGGGAGTGAGGGACACCGAGTGCTCAAGTGGTATACACAGGTGACTTCCTGTGCTCAAATGCTCGTGGGAGGATACAGGGGAGTAGGGATTGTACAGGTATTTGCACTATTTATAGGTGTGAGGCGGCAAGGTAGACTGACTACTCAGACCCCCCCAACCCGCAACCTTGCCCTGCACCTGTTCGAGCCACGCTCCTCCCGTGAGAACGTGGCGGGCGGCTCGTGAGGACGTGGGGCTCCTGGCGTGATGTTACTTCACCGGTACTCTGTAGCCTGGTCCATCCCGTCTTCTTCCTCAGCTCTCTTTGGTTTCTCGGTTCTCCTTCTCTCGCAGTCTCCGTCTACTTCCTCCAGGGAAACGCCGTCCGACCAATTCCGGGTTCCTCCTTCTTTTGACGTCCCTGCCGTGATGATGCTCCCGAGGGGAGGAGTCTCGTTCTCCTGGATTCTCCAGTTAAAGGTGCTGTGTCTGTTTACATCTTCGGGTGTCCATGGTGACTCCGTGTCGTCTTGCCATTCTTTGGGGAGATAAGGATTGTCCTGCTGGTGAGAGGAGACAGAAGCGGGTGAGAGGGGGGTAACTGCCCACCAGTCTGTTATCATGTCCGTTTCGTCGGTGGGCCGCCTGTCCCTGCTACAAGGTGCTTTTTCAATAGCCTCCATTAAGTTCTTCTTAGGAGATATGCCTTCACTACTAACTTGGTGTCCAAGATATGTTACAGAGTTCAATCTAAATTTACATTTTTTTAATTCGGCTGTTAACCCTTTCTCCATCAATTTCTCAAGAACAATTTTCAATATCTCATCATGCTCGTTTAAATCACGCCCCATTATCAGTATATCATCTTGGAAGTATGTAATACCTCTGATACCTTTAAGTAACTTATGCATCAAGCGTTGAAACATGGCTGCAGTTGAAGCTATACCAAAGGGCATTCTTATGAATCTATAACACCCAAACGGCGTGATGAAAGCAGTTAAGCTTCTGCTGCTCTCGTGTAATTCAACCTGATGATAGGCTGAGGTTAGGTCTATCATGGTAAACCATTTTATGCCTTTCGTTTGTGACAACAGCTCATCAATTTTAGGGAGAGGAAATTTGTCAATAATATTATTTTTATTGAGATCTCCTAAATCAATGCATAAGCGCAACCGATTGTCGGGTTTGCGAGCTATAACTAAGGAAGCCAACCACTCTGCACTCTCCACAGGTTCAATAATTCCTTCTTTTTTCTAACTTGTCCAATTCTTTCATAACATCATCTCTGATACTTAATGGGATATTTCTTGCCTTATGACATATGGGAAGTGCATTTTCTTTAAGTTTAATTTTATGTGTAAATCCCTTCAATTTCCCCACCTTACCAGTAAATACTTTAGGAAATTGTCTAGTTATGCTCTCAGTGAATTCTTTATTCAAATCATCAATGAGCATAACTTGATCAGTAGCTTTGGGATTTAGAATAATTCCCAATTCGCCCTGGTCCATCCAACCTAAAACGGAAGGACCTTTTTCTGCAACATACAGTTTACCCATGGTGGATCTGTCTTTGAATTGAAATAACTCTTCAACATAACCCACCATGGGGATTTTCTCTCCCGTGAACATTACAGGTTGTATGTCTGATGGATTTAATTTCTTGTTGATAATGTGGGCAAATTCTTTATCCAAAACTGTCCTCTGTACAATTGTGTATGGCAATCCAGAGACAGCTACTATCTGAATATCAACCCCTCCTATGTTGATATCGCAGATAGGTTTCTTTTTTTTTAGATGTGTTTATGTTCAGAACAAAATTATTGGTATCGTCTTCATCTAAGATACACAGTATGTCCCAAAGATGAGTCATTATCACTATTACCATCTTCTTTGTCATCTATACAATTGGCATGCTTCTTTTTGTTTTTGTTTACTCGTCTTCTACACACCTTTGAAAAATGTCCCATTACAGCACAATAATTGCATTTTGACTTAATAGCAGGACACCCTTTTTCAAAAGCATTTTGGCCACTATAACCATATCTATAACAAATATTTTTGTTGTCAAAGCTTTTTCTTTCTTTATACATGTTCTTCTTATTATCACTTCTTATAGATTGAATATCTGATTTTCTACTGTCAAGTCTTTTTTTTGCTTGTACATTAACAACAACATTGTTATCGTCATTCTTCTTTAATGCTACCTGTGCACACCTCTTAGACATTTCTGCTTTTTTAATTATGGCAGTAATTTCATTCAAAGGAGCATCACCACACACCCACAGCTTTTCCTGAATTGAAGAGTAACTACAATGCATTACTAATTGGTCTCTGACAAAACTGTCATGTAGGTCTCCAAATTGACAATTAATGGAAAGTTTTTTTTAAGGCAGAAACATAATCCTCCACGGACTCGTTTTTTTGTTTTTTCCTTTGAAAGAACTCATACCTGTTGATCCCAACACATACAGTAGGTTGGTAGTACCTGTCTAGATCGGATAAAGTGTCAAGGAAAACGTTAGAATTACTATCAGAACTAGGTTACTTTTCCATTTGCAGGTAAATTCTTATATCCTCTGGGCCCAAATTATGCAATAACATTTTCTTTTTCCTGGATGGGGAAAAAACGTCATCATTCTCCTCTTCTAAGGCTTCGATGGACGAGGACGAGGAAGAAAGGGTACTGGAGCAACTAATCCTGTGGTTAGAGAGGCCATATGTATTGTAAATAAAGATGCGAATTGCTAAGATCTTTGTTAATTCATTTTGTTCCTTAATGTTCAATCCTTTAAATATATTTTTCAATTAGTACCTAACGTTCAATTTTAAAAATATAGCTTTCACAATAAAAAGATTTCACCTAAAAAAAAATAACTTGGCAGAAAATGATCTCCTTTTCTTTTATAAATACATGAAAATAACAGTTACCGTAATCCACCAAAACGATCCAAAAGTGCACGCTACTGTATTTATCCTTTGCTATCGCGCAGCTGCTGCTGGGCGACTGTGTGATGCGATCGTGTGATGAATGTTATGCCGAGTGGTTGCCAGGCAACACTTCCCTCAAAATGGCTGCCACATAAGGGTAACGTCGTTTAACCTCGCTTCGTTCTTTTTGAGCGTGAACTATGACGTCGGCAAAACAAGTTAGAACGAGAGGTGTAGCGGTGAAGAAGGAACGTTGCTGCTTAATTGAAAAATGCTTGCAAGGGGAATTAGTTCCCCCTCTGAAAAAGCGACAAGGGGCTGCCTTGCAGAGAGGTGTAAAAAGGGGCGTGGCTTCATTACACCTCTCTGCAACACAGCCCCCTGGCGCATACTGGAGGTTCCTGGTGGGCTAGTTGGCCCCCAGGGACCCTCAGTATGTAAAGGGAATTAGTTCCCCCTCTGCAAACACTCCAGGGGCCTGCCTTACAGAGAGGTGTAAAAAGGGGCATGGCCTCATCACACCCCTCTGCAACGCAGCCCCCTGGCACATACTGGAGGTTCCTGGTGGGTTAGTTGGCCCCTAGGGACACGCAGTATGCAAGGGGAATTAGTTCCCCCTCTGAAAAAGCACCAGGGGGCTGCGTTGCAGAGAGGTGTAAAAAGGGGCGTGGCCTCATTACACCTCTCTGCAAGGCAGCCCCCTGGTGCATACTGGAGATTCCTGGTGGGTTAGTTGGCCCCCAGGGATCCCCAGTACGCAAGAGGAATTAGTTCCCCCTCTGAAAAAGCGCCAGGGGGCTGCCTTGCAGAGACGTGTAAAAAGGAGCGTGGTCTCATTACACCTTTCTGCAACGCAGCCCCCTGGTGCATACTGGAGGTTCCTGGTGGGCTAGTTGGCCTCCAGGGCCCCCCAGTATGCCAGGGGAATTAGTTCCCCCTCTGAAAAAGCACCAGGGGGCTGCATCGCAGAGAGGTGTAAAAAGGGGCATGGCCTCATTACACCTCTCTGCAACGCAGCCCCCTGGCGCATACTGGAGGTCCCTGGTGGGCTAGTTGGCACCCAGGGACCCCCAGTATGCAAGGGGAATTAGTTCTCCCTCTGCAAACTGCCAGGGGGCTGCCTTGTAGAGAGGTGTAAAAAGAGGCGTGGCCTCATCACACCTCTCTGCAATGCAGTCCCCTGTTGCATACTGGAGGTTCCTGGTGGGCTAGTTGGCCCCTAGGGATCCCCAGTATTGAAGGGGAATTAGTTCCCCTCTGCAAACGCACCAGGGGGCTGCCATAAAGAGGCCACACCCCGTTTTTCACCTCTCTGCAACGCAGCCCCCTGGCACATACTGGAGGTTCCTGGTGGGCTAGTTGATAAATCTCATTTCTGTTGGAAAAGGGTCTACATTGGTACTGGAATCACTGGCTTCTTGGGAAGGAATCTGTTTACAGCTCAACATATCATCACGTGATAGAGCCCTTACTTTGACTAGCGCTTGGCTTATGGGGTTCTCACTATACCCTCCTTCTCTGAATATATTGTTGTTTTCCAATATGCAACTATCAAATGCACTCTCCTTGCTACATATTCTTTGTAGTCTCAGGAATTCCCCTTACGGGATACTCCTGATCAGATGTGCTGAATGGAAACTCAAAGCATGAAGCGTGGAGTTTCCAGCTCTGCTTTTTTTGTGAAGAGTGGTCTCAATTTTATTGTCATCTATGTATAGGTGAACATCTAAAAAGTCAATAGATTCATTGCTAACCAAGGCTGTGAACTGGAAAATTATGATCATTTGAGTTCAAGGACTTGATGAATGTGTCTGCAGTTTCCTTTGTTTGTTTCCAAATAAGAAAGATATCATCGATGAAACGCATCTAGCTAATGATGCGTCCATCCCAAACATTCTTAAATTTCACCTTGAGAACCTGCTCCTCCCACCAGCCTACAGGCTCCCATGGCTACTCCTCTGATCTGTTGGTAAATGTCATTGTCAAATAAAAATAGTTGTTATGTAGACAGAATGTTATCATTTCCAAAATCATTTTTCCATGCTGATATTGACCAGTCACCCTATTGTTTTGGAAACAACGCACTAAATTAATACCATTCAAATGATCAATGCTAGTATATAGGGTATATATAGTCCTAGACCCCTGAATTTATTCAGAAAATCATTAGTATCCCTTATATAAGATGGAAGCATAGTGACCATATCTTGAAGATAAAAGTCCACATATTCGGACATTTTTTCCAGTAAACTGCCTCTTGCACTGGTTATGGGTCTCCCTGGAACTGGGATTGTACCTTTATGTATTTTTGGTATAAGATACAGTATAAGGGTAACAGGAAACTCAGTCCGCAAATATAAAAATTCTTCATTGGTCAGGAGGTTCTCTCTTCTCTATTTGTTCAAATGTTTTAGTCATAAGGCATTCAATGCAACCAGCTGCTTAGTGTTGGATGTTTTGTAGCATTTATCATCGTTCAATGAAACAATTTTTGGGCGTGAAGTTGATCATCAAGAGCAAGCAATTGTCGACGTTTCGATGCTCGAAAATACGCAGGTATCAGTGATGTCCTTGCAGTGGGGTCTTCATCAGGACAGAACACGGGGCAGGCAACCTTGTTGGTATTGAATCAAGGAATGGGATGAAGTCTTGTCGCTGTGTCCAATGATTGCGTGTAATACGCGTTAGCCAGCGGGGCTCCGAGGCATCAAAAGTCCCGTGGACAGACGGTAATGGCAAGTCCGACGCCGAGTTAATCTGGCAATGAATTCCGCTCGAGCTTTGTGATCAACTTCACGCCCAAAAATGTTTCATTGATTGAACTATGTGGAGTATGACGTGTTCGATATATAATTTGAACTTATGGTTTCAATTGGTTGATTGTACAGTCACTAAAAATTTCCCCCCCATCACATCATCCTCACATGATCACGCACCGCCCTCCGTCCTGGGGCACTGTTCAAATATTTATCTATTTATTGTTCAAAAGTCTAGTATATTCAGTATACAATCCCATTGTGATTAAAACAATGTGGATGGATCCACATTGTTTTAATCACAATGGGGCAAGATGGCCGCCGTGGCTCTGTAGAGAGAAGTCGCATTTTTTACTCTCTCCTATCCTAGGATGATGGAGTATTGGTGAACCCAGGGATGTGGGGTCTGACTAACCGGATTTTTCTTGACACAGTGGATACACTCAACCCAGACTGGTTGAGGGGCTTCCCTACAAAGAAAGTGATAAAGAAGGTGATAGACTGGCTGAGCTGCTGGAGAAGTCTGTTCAACGACGTGAAAGTGCCTCTGAAGATGTCCCAAAGGCTCAGGGCGGAGAGAGACAAAATAACGGCAGCAGGACCGATTAAACCCTCAGGAGTTGCTGTGAGAGAGGGGGCTATCCCAAAAACAGCCTCTGTGAGAAAAGCGGCGGAATTTCCAATTCGGAGCTCGAAGAACACAGCAGCAAAGAAAGCGGAGAAGCAGGAGAAGAAATTGGAAGCAGGTCCGGAGACCCGCTCTGCGATGTCTAAGTCGACGAGGGATACTGCACTAGATGGAAAGCCCCAGCGAGTGCATGCAGCGCAAACGATCGTTAAAGATCAGAAGCGGCAAGCGACCTTACCGGAGTTGTTTACCACAAGGGTTCCTCTCGCTGTTCCACGAATAGAGATCCAGGCAGAGGGTCTGCAGCAAAAGGAACGGCAGGATGAGAAGCCGCCGACGGCTACCGGCGCCCAGGGAGACAGCTGCGAGACAAACGCGGAAGCAGAATCAACGGACCGCGAGGACGCAAGCAGCGGAGGTCTGGTTGCTAGGCAACCGGGAAGCGGTGCAGGAGATGGCGCGGTGAACGCAGAACGGCGTGTAGAAACTACAGAAGCCGCGGGAGACGAGGAGGCAGAGGTGGAGGCTGGTAAGGAGTTTGGCTGTGATACTGACATTGACACTGCATCTAAGCAATTAGAAACAAAACAACACGCAGATGTTAGACACTCTCCTGTCAGTAGAGGCAGAGTTATACAATAAACATTCGAAGGGCATTAAGGCAAGCTGGGGCAGCACGCAGAGTTTAACGGAGCAGCATGGGCCACACTTGGATCAGGACTTGAGCAGAAATAACAAAAGCATAGACAGAAGTGTGAGGGGAGGCTCGCCTGAGTTTTTTTCGGTCAATGAGGGCTCGGATTCATCAAATCCGAGCGAGGTGGAATCAGAGGAAGAGGAGAGTGGAACTGAATGTACTTCTGACTCAGATATTAGCAATGGATCTAGCGAATTAGTCACAAAAAAGAAAAAAGGTACTCTGGGAGTAAAAAAAAGAAGCGGAAGAGGTTCAAGAAGCAGTATGACTAAGAAATTATCATGGGACTACTCCGCTACTTCAGAGACCTACAAAGAAAGTGATCAGGAAGGAGGGGAGAAGGAGGGGAGGCAGAATAACCAAAATGTAACCCTCGAAATGCTGTTTGGGACCTTGAAACAGATGCAGAAGGAGGCAAGAATGGAGAGCAGAAGGGCGAAAAGAGACACAAAAAAACTGCAAGCATCACTAAGGAAAGTAAGTAGAAAACAGGAAGAGGTTGAAGAAAGAGTCTTACAAGTGGAGGAAAGGACAAGTAGGGTGGAAGACGAAGTGACAGATTGGCAGGCTTTTAAAACGGATCAAGAGAAGGTGGTTGAAGATCTTCAATGGAAGCTAGAAAGCTTTGAAAATCGCCAAAGAAGGAATAATGTGAGACTTTTGGGTCTGGAGGAGGGAAAAGAGGGGCAGGATCCCAGAGGTTATGTGGTCAAGATTTTGGAAGAGGCCTTTCCTGACTCAAAATGGCAATGGGATGTGGAAGTGCAAAGAGCACATAGGTACCCACTGTTCAAAAAGAAAAATCTGGGAGAGCAGGAGAAGGAACTCCCAAGAGCAATGTTGATTTTTTTGGGTAATTTTCTAGCAAGACAGGAGATAATTGATAAAGCTAGACCTGACTCAAGAATTACAGCTGATGGAAATACCTTTTTTTCTAGGCCAGACTTCTGCCACGTTACCGTGGAAAGAAGGTGGAAATTAGGACAGATGATTGGGCCTTTCCAGAAGCAAGGGGCAGAAGCATATCTCTTGTTCCCGTCTAGGTTGAAAGTTATCAGGAAAGGTTATACCAAAATGTTTACATCCGAGATAAAAGCAGCAGAATACCTAGCAGAAATTTCGGAAACTAATAAAGGGAAGGAGAGTAGAGCTAGAACCAGAACCCCATCACAGTCTCCCCGGAGAACTCCACCAAAAACTCCGTAAGACGGTTAGATGGTAATGCCAAATAGCCTATTTGGCATTACCGGACAGAGGGGTAAACAGGATGGGAGAGAGTAGCGACGCTGCAGAGTACGGTCGGCTACACATAGGCCAGGATTGGCCTATTTGCCTGTAGTGAGGGGGGGGGGGTTCCCAAGGGGCGGGGGGTAAGGGGGGGAGGGGGGAGGGTGGGGGGGGGAGACATATACACTGGTTTTGGGCACAGTTATGGCGTAGAAGAAAGAGGTAAAAAAGACTTTAAAAAAGTTGCCGGGATCGAGGTACACAAACAAACTAAAAGGGGGGAGAAATTGTGTTGGAAAGATCAAAGTCTAAAGATAACTACTAAATCCTGCTGGTTAAATTGGAAAAACGGAATAGGGAATGCTATGAAATATAAATGTCGTGTAGAGTAGTATCAATAAACATTTGTGGACTCAACGAGATCAATAAGAGGTTAAAAGCTGCGTCACTGTTAAAATCTTTTAAACCGGACTTAGTGTGCCTTCAGGAAACACACATTGAGGGCACTAAGGTCTACTTACTTGATCAACTAGGTTTTAATGTTCTAGCAAAAACTAATCAGAACACCAAGACAAGAGGAGTGGCGATACTGGGCAGGAAACAGGATACAATAGTTAAGAGAAAGCTGGAGGATAAATGGGGAAGATGGGTTATAACTGAATTATTGTTTAGGGGGGAAACCTTTACGCTTGTTTCAGTCTATGGCTCTACTGGACATGACCCAGACGTTCCTCAATTCCTAGATGCAGAACTTGCTCAGTGGCCTGAGCCTATTATATTATGCGGCGATCTGAACATTCATGATTCAGATAGTAGTTTTTTAGACCCTAACAGGAAGTATGCGGGGAGGAAAAAAAGAACTTATAGGGCTCTAGCAGATTTAGCAAGGAATAACTCTCTAGATGATCCTTGGGTACATTGCCATCCGAATCTCGACGGGAGTACTTTCTTCTCAGCGCCCCATCAGATCTTAGTCAGGCTGGATTATTTTTTAATTACAAGAGGGCTGCTAGACGGTGCAAGGATAGTAAGAGAACCAAGGATCATATCAGATCACAGCCCGTTAGTGTTAGATGTAAATATTGGGCAAAGGAGAAATAAGGAGCCGTCGCAATGGACATTCGACAGAGCACTCCTTCAGGATCATAAATATAGGGAAAGAATGGCTGAGTGGATTAAGGAATTTTGGGTAATTAATAGAGGTACTTCATCACCAGGGATTGTGTGGGACGCTTTTAAAGCTGGAATACGAGGAGAGACCCTTAGTTATGTTATTAGAACGCAAAAAAGAGAAAGGGAGGAACTAGAAAGAAATAACGAATCAATTAGAGAGGCAGAGGAGGAACTCATGTTGGCTATACAAGCGCACACACCAGTTGAGCAGATATTGTTAAAGCTAGTCGCTCTCAAAGCAGTGGTCATGGAAGGGATGGCAAAAAAGACGGTGGAGAAATATTTAGCCAATAAAGAAAAGGCGTATGAACTCAGCGAAAGAGTGGGTCATATATTAGCGGTGCGAGCTAGACAAAGAGATGGGATGGCTGATATTAAGGAGATCAAAAATGGTCAAGGAATTAAAGTTAAGGGTGCAGAACAGATTAGAGAGGTTTTTAGGCAGTTTTATACGGAATTGTATCAGGCAGATGGGCATGGAAGAGAGGAGGACATGAGGGCTTATCTGAGGGATATTGAGCCATCATACTTGGAGGAGTCAGACAAAATAGAGCTGGAAGAGAAACTCAAGGTGGATGAACTTGTTGAAGCGTTGAGGGAACTCCCATCTGGGAAGGCTGCTGGCCCGGACCAGATTCCAGTTGAATTTTATAAGGTCTTCCAGACCTCTCTGCTAGCAGACATGTTTAATATAATGGCGTCAGCACAACTGGGTGAAACTGTTCCATGTTCATGGGGTGGTGCAGACATCATTGTTATCCCAAAAAAAGGTAAACCGCCAGATGTCCCAGGCTCCTACCGACCCATCACCTTAATGAACGCCGATGTCAAGGTGTTTTCAAAAATATTGGCAAAAAGATTATCTAAGACAATTGAATTTTTAGTTACACCCTCTCAGCATGGATTTATTCCAGGAAAAGGAACAACCCACCATACCAGGCAGGTAATTACGGCATTTGATGTAGCAGACATCCTGGAAGATCCAATGGCAGCGGTGTTTCTTGACGCTGAAAAGGCTTTCGATAGGGTCTCATGGGGTTATCTATGGGATGCTCTAAGGTGGCACGGTACAGGACCAGGATTTATAAAGGCTCTGCAGACGCTATACATAGCCCCGACGGCCAAGATAAGGGTCAATAGAGGTTACTCAGCCGCAGTTAACATCCAGAGAGGTACAAGGCAGGGTTGTCCCTCTTCTCCCTTACTGTTTGCTCTATATCTTGATCCTTATATTCGTAAATTGGAAACGAATCAACAAATATTACCATTAGTACTAAACGGTTGTAGACTTAAATCACTAGCCTACGCGGACGACGTCGCCATCTTGACTCCAGATCCTGTTGCCGCCATTAGGGCAATTGAATCAGAAGCTGAGAGGTTTGGTCAGTTCTCTGGGTATAGTTTGAACACAACTAAAACACAGATAGTTAAAAATCAGTGGGTAACGTGTAACGATGTAAGAGTGACAAATATGGCAACTTATCTAGGGGTGCAAATGACGGCAGAAGTAAGTAAAATTGTGGAAAAAAATATGGATCCCTTGATAACTCAAATGAAAAAAGATTTAGAAAGAATGAATAATTTACACCTGTCGCTAGTTGGTTGCACAAATATTATCAAAATGATGATTTTACCCAAATTTTTGTATGTATTCAGGGCTGTACCATTGTTGTTTGAAGCCAGCTGGTTTAATTGCATAGAGGCTATATGTAATAGGTTTATATGGGCCCAAGGTAAAACCCGGAGAGCTTATAGGTACATGACACTCCCTAGAGAAAAAGGGGGATGGGGGGCACCAGATTTTCGCTTATATTATATGGCCTCTGTGCTGCAATATATTCAAGGCCTTATTGGTGGAAGCCCTGACGATGTTAGAATGCAGAAAATGTCTACAGATGTGTATGCTGTCGCCCTAGGGGTAAATGCTGAGAACTGCTTTTTAAAGTGCATTGATTATAGCTATTTCAAGAGGACTAAGTTTAAAACTGTTAAAGCGGCTGTTACGACATGGACTGCATTCTTGAAGAGGGTAAAACTTGGGAGGTATAACAGATATGTCTTATTAAATAACAATAGGTCACTCCCCAAGGAAATTTTTGGAGATCATACTATGGCAGAGTGGGCACTAAAGGGGGTTACGCAAATTGGAGATTTATATACACAAGATGGCTTTATGCAATTTTCAGAGTTGATAGGAAAATACGGCTTAGATAATAGGGGATTTTTCAAATATCTACAGGTTAGAAGTTTCCTTAATAATAAAGTTGGGGGTCCGGCAGGTTTTAATAAAATGGAAATAATGGAGAAAATAAAACTGTCGGGGGATTGTACCATCAAGTCCTTTTATGCAGCACTGGTGAAAGACAAGCAGGATGATTTAGTTAAATTTAGTAAAAAATGGGAAGATAAACTGGGTATTGATACTAGACTTTTTTATGATTCTTTGAATTTTGGATCTACGATATTATGTGCTGCCCCGCTGCAATCGCAGCATTATAAAACATTGTATTCTTTGTACTTTACTCCTGCAAAGATTGCAAAATGGGGAGGGAATCAAGGAATCAATTGTCCCAGATGTAATGAGCTGGAAGCAGATAGCGTACACATCTTTGCTACATGTCCACAACTAAGAACTCTGATTAGGGAAATTGAGGGGTTTTTGGTGAACTCACTGGATATTGAGATATCTCTTACACCAGTTTGGATTATGTTAGGGGTGAGCGATGACGAGCAGACTCAATATGCTGAATTCCTTTTTGTAGTAATGGCTGTCTATAGACTAACAATAGCCAGGGCATGGCTAGATAAAAGCCCTCCGAAAATGCAATGCTGGCTGGCAAACACCCTATATGCATATAATATAGAGGAAAAATTTTTTGCCCGAAAGGGGAGGAGTGGAAGACGTTTGGGGAGAAGAATTTGGGAGCCATTATGTAAATGGAAAGAGAGACAAAGAAGGAATAGCTAGGGGGAGGGGTAGGTTGTTGCCTTTACTTTGATGTCGAGTTTTTATTTTTTTTTCCACTGATTTCGGACTTTGTTCACTAATTACAGCTGATTTGTATAATTATGTACATTGTGTTCGGTCAGATTTATTGTATAATTTATTTGTTAGTATTTAAGGCTTGTGATATAGGTAATGCTCATAATCCATTGTTGTAATGAAGAAAAATAAAAAAATCTTATAAATAAAAAAAAATAAATAAAAAAACAATGTGGATGGATTCAATGTCTTTGTGATTTATTTTTTGATTATTATTTATTCTTTTCCTACTCATGCTGGGACCCCTTCCTCTGAGTACTTAGCTAACCAAGGTCCCAGTGACTTTATTTGGGTAAACCCCCTATTAATACACTGTATATACATAGCAGCAAACCTGTAAAATGGCAATTTAATATATCATATTAAAAACAATACCCATTTTTGTTTTCTAAATTGATTTGCCTTGTAATCAATCACAAACAGAAATCTGACGCATTAACTTAGCGTAAAAAAGTAACAAATTAGGGATTTGAGTAACCCCCTCATCCTTAATTATAGGTCTAAAGAACATCTATACGGTCTGAGTTGACGGACCGACAGTACGCTTCAGAAAGAGACTAAAACTCCAAGTGGAGCAAGGTCTGCAAGAGGTGAGCAAATGACTATGCCCTCACTTGCACATTTGTTATACCACTGAGCAATCCCTTATACATGTCCATTATAATTAACAGGCTGTCCTACATATACACAGTCCTGATAAAGACCCGCCATTGATGCGTTGAATCCCCGCATCGCTCCCCAGGGTCAAAACGCCAACGCAATCCCTTCTGACACGAACCAACGAACCAACTATTCAAAATCTTTTAGGATCCAAGATTAAATTGATGTACCTACAAGATTATTATATATATAGTTGTCACTGCCAATAAGTATATGAATTACCAATTTTACTTGTTGTTTTAATTGTGTATTATTTCTTTGCACAAAATGTATGTGTCATGTATGTTTTAAGTATGTTTTAGGGACAGCAATTGGAACAATTTGTGTTTCAAATTCAAGAGATGAAAGTTTATGAGTAAAAATTTACTTTCATTTTTTACTTTGTGGTCAGTGTGTTTGTTTGTATTGGTATAAGTACATTTATCTTTGTATCCTGGTTAGGAACAAAGTATGCAAAAAATATTGAAATACTAAAACACTGTGTATTTCCGTCCGACAGAACCATTATTATTCTGTTTATTACCCACCCAGGTTCTGAGGGTTACAGGGTCACCCCATTACATGTAATTGTAATCAATCACAGGCAATAGCGTGTGTGGAAAACTCATATAAGCCATAATGGCTGAAACCAAGATCAAATCTGCCCTTACACTATATTGTGAAGGGCCAAACTAACACGCCATAGTCCCACTGTCTCTTGAAAACTGGCTGCTTACACAATATAAAACTCAGCATTAAGAAATATACCCATGTCATCGTAACCCAACGTAATCTTCAACTGGGTTGACTTCAAACGTATCAAGCCCAAGTGGGCCATCCAATAAATATATGTCTGCCCAAAGGGTTAAAGTGCCAATAGTGATGTGCAAAGTGCGAAAAATACGTGCAAAAAGTGCAAGACAAACAGATCATTAAAAACCAATTTACATAAATTACTTAATGCCATTTAGCCACACATTTATATCAAAACTAGCTAAAACCATTCAGTTAATATCTCCATCCGGACAGGCTAAGCAATCACGAAGGATCCTAAATGCAGGTATGAAGATCTTCCCTGTCATTCAATCCATTAGGATTCTTTGTGTTCAGCTCAAGTATATATCTAGTCTCAAGGAGACGGAGTTTGGCCTCTCGGTCCCCTCCTCTCCTTGATACTTCTACTGTATCGATGACATAATACTGGAGCTGATCAGGACTGCCTGAGTGTTTGACTTCGAAATGCCTGGCAACCAGATAGGTCTGGTCATGTCCCACAATAGCCCGTATGCGTTGGAGTATCCGCTTGTGGGCGGGCAGTCTTCAGCTGAGGGTGCACTGGCCGCAGAGTAGGAGCTTCTCTGAGGAGCTCCGGGTTTAGGAATTCCCATTTGGATAATATCCCCATTTAAACCTGCTCTCCAATCACCGGCCATCCCTCCCACTGGCCCCGGGACCTTAACGCGCTTTTCTTGAGAAATCGAGCGTGAAAGCTGAATCGGGCACCTATCTTACCTGCTTGATCGGCTGATGAGGGTGTGCTGAATCCATTCCCAGACACTGCTCTGATTTCTGCTGCGGCTTACCTCTGGTTCCCGGATCAGTCCGCCACTGTTGGAGCTGGTCATTCTGAAGCAAGCACCTGGCGTCTGCGACTGAAGGCTCCAACACCATAATCTGACCGCAAAATTGGACCCGTCTGGCCGCCTTTCATCCTGGTCTGAGCCCAGGTTGCATAGCGCTGGTTCACCCGAGCCTTGCAGCCCCTGGCGCCAGGATTATGACGTTGATGCCGCCGATCCTTTAAGCACACAGAAGGCAGCAGAAACACTGACTGTGGAGCACCTCCGCCTACGCACAGCTCAAATCTCGCGCCAGGTATTTATATCGTCCTCTGGGCTATATTAACTGTTTGAGGTTTGTTGGCTGATGTTTCCCCAGGAACTAAAATGGCGGTGCTTGAAACTGACTACAGGGCATCTCTCACTACCCCTGGCTCTTTAACTAACCGCGTATGAGGTATTCATGCAAACATCCCTAAAACTAATAGCCCTGCAGCCCTGGAGAGTGTGTTTTTCAGATTGGCCTGCATGCAGCTTCTTTGTGGATCCGTTTGCGATCAATGCCTGGCTCCAAAATGGTGAGGTTTGAAGACATTCTTGATCGCCCCACAGTGCCTGACTACCCTCGGGGCAGCAGGGACTCCAAGGAGCTGTAAGACGGTATGGAATGAGCATATATCAAAAGACAAAGCCTCGTCTGGTCTCGGAATTTTAGCAACACCGTGCAGCTGCCGGTCTCTGGCAAAATCGGCTTTATTACCCTCTCCATTTTGTACACCAAACTGCCCATCGCTCTGCCTCAGACAGTCTACCCAATTAAATGGCAGCACCTGGTAATGGCTATTGAAAGAGGACCAAACAATAAAAACAAATAAGGGTCCACAGATGTACCTCATCCAGGCTGTATCTGGCAATGACAACAGAAAGAGGACCGCACCATTACAATAAACAAGGGTAGTGTAGACTCCTCTGCAGGTCGTGTAGTCTCCTCTGCACCATTAAAATAAACAAGGGTCGTGTTGACTCCTCTGCAGTGTGGGGTATCAGCAGAGTGTTCGGCGTCTTGCACTAGCTTCATGCTGACTAACCGAGAAAGGCTGAGCTTCTTCTTTGGCTGACCTATCTTGCTTGATTCCCCGAACATCAAGATGACTGCCCTCTCAAACGACTTGCTTGGGTCTCCTGCTTCCTCAGCTCATTCGTTGACGATCCCTTCGCTTTTAATCCCACCTCCAGCTGCTCCCCTCCGTGTGGTGCTGCACGGGTCCCCTCTGAGCCTGTGACCAACTCCTACTGGCCTACCTGGTCCTTCCGGAACTCTGATACACCTACAGAGACCCTACCACTGCCTTGACCGCCTCATTGCTTTAGCCTGTCAACTCTTGGATCTTGAGCCGGGACCCTGCGGATGATCCGGTGATTGGATTTGTCCCTGCCAATTGCCCTGAACCTGTCTAATAATTGCCCAGCCTTGCGCTGAATATTCCCACGTGATTTTGAACTTGTGGTACCCATTGCATGTCTCGTTAATCACTAACTACTTTTCTTTCATTGGCCTCCATTTTGCCTTCCTTTCTTTATTTTGGTGCTATTACCCCCTTGCCTTGCTGAGAATTAAACATTGGAAAAGTGCTTATTCCTCCGCCTCAAATATTGGCAGCCATCTTTGAATTGGAGCCCCGGCTACATTTTGCCTCTGGAGTTCTAGCCTACTGTCTTTGCTCACTTAACTACCTTATTCTCTCTACCTGCCTCCCATATCTCTTTTCTTATCTCACTCATCCATGTTCACCCCATTTTATCCTACGACTACCTTCTTCCTGATCATACTACCCATTACTCAGAATGCTCTATTCTATGCCACCTTTCAATTCTACCCGCTTCTTTACTATTGACCTTCATTCTATGCTACCATTTAACTCTACTCCCTTCCTGGCCGATATTTGACCTATACCTACACTGTATAACCTGATTTTGTGCACTTTAATAATTTCCGTTTTGATGTGTTAATTTTTGGCTGTACTTTCTGTCTGAACATAAACTTCTTTGGTATTTGATTTTCTCTGCGGCCTAAATCGCCTGTTCCCCTTTCTCTCTCCTCATGTTGTTTGCTTCCATGTTTATATACTAAGGGTCACCATCTTTACAGCTCACACCATCTTTACAACTTTCACCTTATTGCCTCGACGTTTACTCCTTTTGCTTTGAATCACACATTTCTCACTATTAGTTTGTTCTACATCCTTCTCATCTTTAGTTGTAACTCTTCTAATGCACATCGTGATTTGCTCCCTTTACGTTATGTATCCTGTATTTGATTGTTTATTTTGTTTCATTTTGCTCCCCCCTATTTGATGTTCCTCTGTTTGGCTCACCTTCACGTCTAAACATTGCAACCCGCTCTGGCCAAACTATTTTGTTGTTTATTTTACATGATTATGTTAATAATTTCTGTGCTCACTCCACTTTTCGTATGCTGCTCAGCTTTATCATACTTTTCAGCATCCTGCGCTGCTATTTATTATTTATTTGATCTTACTTATTTGCTCCTACCTCCTCTCCCCTTACGCTTCATCATGCCTCCTCTCTCACTTCCCCATGCTACCTCAGCCTCACCCATTACAAAAACCGGCACTAATTCCTGGTCTATCCTCTACCCCTCTCATCTATCCAAACACGGAAAAAAAAGCTCAAACACAAACTCCTCTGTCTCCACCCAGAAACATTATTTGAGGACCACCATAATTCCCTTAACGCCTCCATCATCACCAACTACATCTTCTACACTAAACGCACTTCCAAATGGAAAAGCCTCTTTATCCGCCACCTCCTCATCACAAACTCACGCAATATCCCATACAGTCTAAAACTCTCCACCACTCCCTCCCCTTCCTTTCCCGGAAAGGTCGATATCTCCATATTTAAATCTGGTAACATTCTTATCCAAGCTTCCAAAAACCACCTACTCATCTTTGAACACCACTTCAGCTCTCTATCACAATCTCTATCTCAATCCGACACGACCCCCCTGGCCCCTCTCTTGACCCCCACTCAACCTACAACTCCCTCCCCTCCCATCTCGCCTTCTACCCCCCTTTCTCTGATCCTTGATACGCCCTCCCTCTCTCTTACACATAATGTCCTCTCCCTTTCCCAACAACACATGACTTCCCCATCCCTCTCAATGGCTCTCTTAATGATCCCCCTTCTCTCCTTCCTCCTTTATCCCATCCCTCCTGCTCCCTCTCCATATCCCCAAAGCTAGCAGACTACCCTCAATCTCCTTGTAGCTCCCTTAAAATTACAACCTGCTCTAACACCCCGGTCCCTCTACCCCCAACTCCCTCCCAGTCCCTGAATGTCACCCAGTACCCCTCTCTCTCTCAACCTTCGAACATCTCTCAGCCCTCCAATGTATTTTTCCCCCTCTCACCCCTATCAACATCTGTCCGACCCGACTCCCTTGCTGCTTCCCCAATATCGCCTTTACCCACAGATTCCTCCATGCGTATACAGGCCCCCTCACTTATCAACAAGTCCCAAACCATAACCAATCATTCACCTCTTGTCAATCACACTTCAATTACCCCACCCGCAACCTCTCCCCTTTCCAACTCCCCAGCCACTCCTCCAGTATCACATATTGACCCCCTGTCACCTACCTTTTCTAATAATGCTCTCCTCCCGACACTCTTCCCCCCTCCAACACACCTCTTGCCTCCTTGAACTTACACACATCCATTGATTCTCACACGCCTACTGAGACTCACGCCCTCACGCCTAATCTCCTTCGCTCAACCTCTCTCAAGCCGCCTGTCGATCACCTCTTAGTCAATCCCCCCAAATACACAACCCCTCAACTACGACTCCTGCTCCTTCTAACTCACTGACTTTCCCTTTATCATCCCCCTTTGCTATTGTCTCTCCCTGCTCTAACCTCCTACCTACCTCTCGCTCACACTCTCCCTCATCCCTTGATGAACCCCTTTACCTTGTCCACCGCTCAAATATCCCCCGCACATCCCCACCCACTCCAGCTCCTCTTCCACCTCACTCATCTATCGATCCTCCTAATCTGAATATACCCCTACCTATCTCTTTAATTTTCCCCCTCAACCCCCCCCCAGTCTTTCCCCCCTTTCCGCCCCATGCTATCACCCACCTTGATAACCCGTATCCTTCCAATCCCTTTAATTTAACTGATACACTCTACACCTCAATTCCCTCCCAATCACTCCGTAAAGTCGAACTTCTTCTTTCATCACTTAAATTACAACTCTCCTCACTCAGAAGTGATATCTCTGTCCTCCTCAAAATCCATCCGTCCAATCCAGATCACACTTCTACGTCATCGGACTGCGCTGCTCTCCCACAAGGTGACAATAAAGACAAGCCGAACACTAACGGACCTCCCACTGTAGTTTCCTCCACCGACACCTCTCGCCTCCCCTTTAAACCCACAACACAAGCTAAACATAATGACCACTCTCTTAGCACCACATCTAACAAGCTTAGTTCATCATCCCAATCTCACCGAGACACTAGCTTCCTAATCTCAGGATCCAACTCTTCTAATAATCCTCTAACCCCCCTCTCCTTCCTCGCCTTCTATCCCCCTTCCTTCTACTATACCTGTTCTCTTAAACTCGACTAGACTGCCCCTGCAACCTTCATCTACTAGACCTCCCCAAATTCTTAGACTTATCCCCCACGGTCCCACTTCCCCACCTCATGTCCCCCCTTCCCTCAAATGCATGCTGATAAATTGTAGATCTACATCCTGCCACGCCACTGAGATTGCTGAAACCATCCTGACTGAAACCTGGCTAACCGCCCACTCTACCTCTATCCTCGACCTGCTTGTCCCTCCAGCCTTCTCTATTATCAGAAAAGGTAGAAAAGAACAATTAGGTGGAGGACTTGCCCTGATCTTTAATGGCAAAGTAGACATATCACCTGTCCTGCTCCAAGACCCCTCGTCCTTTGAATACCTTTGCGCTGACCTCTCTTTTCCCGGCTTGCCCTCCACGCGACTTCACACCATCTACCACCCCCCGGGAAACTGCCTACCGTTCGCCGAAGAGATGACTGACCTTATTATGCAAGCTTTGATTTCCCACTCCAAGAATCTCTTCCTGGGTGACTACAATATCCACTGGAACAAAAATGACGATCCTGCGGTCACCCTTTTCAATCAAACCCTAGACATCACTGACCTGACTCAAATCTGCCTGTCCCCTACTCATATCAAAGGCACCACCCTTGATGCTATCCTCACTAACAAAGATTTGGCCACTCTCTCTAGTATACTTCCTGTAGATTGGTCTGATCTCCACCTCATCCTCTTCACCTTGAAATGCGCATCTAAACCTACCTTCGGTATCAGTACTCCTCCAACTAAATCCACTCGTAACCTTCACCTCATCCCACCTGGTGAACTCAAATCCACAATTAAAGCTCACTTACCCCCCCCCCTTATACTAGCACCAATGATCTCACTGACCATTACAATAAGTCCATTCTTGAGGCCCTCGACCTTATTGCCCCCTTTAAAGTCCAGAAACAAAAAATCATCCCCTCCAAATCCTGGTTCAATGCCGACCTCAATAACGAAAGACGAACCCTCAGAAAATCTGAACGTACTTGGAGAAGCCATCCCTCCGCTGAAAACCTTGCTCTTCTTAGAGAAAACAGAGCCCAATACAAAAAGCACATCTTCAATGAGAAATCCACCTTTCTCTGGTCTCAACTTGACCAGGCTAGAAACCGCCCCAGAGAATTGTTTAACATTGTTAAAAAACAAACTTCCTCTGGCCCTCCGAAACTTGAAGCCTCTGTGGAAAGATGCGAAGAAATCGCTAGTTTCTTCTCTAATAAAGTTATCACCATTGAACTATCCTTCTCTTCCCCTCCACTCCCTCTTCATCCTCCCTCCACCCACTTCACCATCCCTACTATTCCTAACTCACCATCTTCCTCCGCCCCCCTCCTACTTCCCGACAACCACCCATCCTACTCTCCCTCCCTAGTACTGATAGCTCTCTTTCTCCCCCCGCACTCCAACACCTCGACCCTGCACACCCCCCCCTTACCAGCACCCAACCTGCATCTTCACCAGCGAACTCAATGCCCAAAACAAGGCTTCCTGGAGCGTTTTTTAAACCAATTTCTGAAACCAATATCATTAACATCATCTCCAAACTTAAACCATCTTCACACTCCAACAACCCCCTCCCTGCCCATTTAGTTCCGGAGCGCAAGCATATCATTGCTCCTATTTGGTCCGATATCATCAACTACTCACTCTCTTCCGGTTGCGTTCCTGCCTCCCTCAAGCTAGGCCAAATATCCCCCATTCTTAAAAACCCCACTGCCGACCACAATGATCTGAACAATCTGCGCCCCATCTCCAACCTTCCTTTCCTCTCTAAAGCCCTCGAAAAATGTGTCCTTTCCCAACTAGATAATCATATCTCCTCTTTCAATCTACTCGACATCTACCAATCTGGATTTAGAAGGGATGCAGCACAGAAACCGCAATGCTCAATATTACTGATGACATTCATCGCTCTCTTGAAAGAGGCATATCCTCATTATTGATCCTCCTTGATCTCTCTGCCACCTTTGATATGGTACATCATCCCAACTTGCTGACCACCCTTAAGGAGCGATTTGGTTTTGAAGGCAAGGTACTCAAATGGTTCACATCCTTCCTCCAGAACAGATCACAACAAATTGAGCCCAGTCATTGTCTATCCAAACCCAAACCTATCACTCTCGGGGTACCCAAGGGTCTATCCTCTCTCCAACCATTTTCAACCTCTTCATGGAACCCCTCACTATCATTCTCAAACAAGCTAAAATCAGCTACCACCTCTATGCCGATGACACACAACTTTACTACAAGATTAAATCCCACAATGACATCCTTCACCTCAATGACACTCTACTGAAAGTCCAAGCCTGGTTCCACCTTAATCATCTTAAACTGAATCCCAAAAAAACAAAATTATTCTCTTCACCCCTAAACAAATCCCCTATCCATTCAAATCTGGATAAAAGACATCAATGCCCTTAATTGCTCCCTCTCCACCTCTAATTCTATCAAATCCCTTGGTATCAGTATTGATCAGAACCTTTCCCTTATCCCCCACATCAAAAATACAGCTAAAAGTGCTCTCTTCACCCTGCACCACCTCAAAAAAATTAAACCTTTCATTCCTGACGATGATTTCAAAATCGTTGTTCAATCGCTTGTCCTATCCAAGATTGACTACGGTAATGCTACCCTGGCAGACACATCCAAAGTCCACCTGGCATCGATTAAAGCTGTCCTCAACAGCAGCTAGACTGATCGCTGACTGCAGAAACCTTTACCACATCTCTCTCGCCCTCAAAAATCTTAAAAGGCTCCCAATTGAAGACCGCTCCACATACAAGATAGCCTGCATTACACACAAAGCACTTCACCAAGACACCCCCCTCTACCTTTCAAGTAAACTACATAAAGCAGGCTGCACCAGATCCTTGAGAAGTACTAACTCCCTTGTCCTAATCCTTCCTAAACTCAAATGTAAAAAGACCCAATCTTGTGCATTCTCCGGCAATGCCCCTACGATCTGGAACTCTCTTCCCAAAGACCTTCGCTGCAACCCCTCCTACCCTCTCTTCAAAAAGAGACTCAAATTACTTCTCCTCAATAAACACTGGGGACTCTAATTGTTCTATCATGAATCCTGCTAAGTACACTTCTATCTCTAAGCGCTCTTACCCTACCCCTTTCCCCCTTCACTATACTCTACCTTCCAATATCCCTCCTCTATTCCCCTTTTGACCCCTTCACTTTCCTCACCCCTTTCCTTCTTTCTCTCATTCTTCGTCTATTGTTTCTTTTAATCTTCCTACAAACCAAAAAAACTGTAGTCTGTATTTAATATATTCCTGTTAATGCTACTATGTTGTCTTCTTGTAACTATGTAAAGCGCTCTGATACTCTTGGGTCTAGCAGCGCTATATAAAACCTTTTAAATAAATAAATAAATAAATAAACATACCTCAACCCACATTGACACTCCAACACATATACGGCGTAATCTGTCCTACCGGTTAACCTCTTGGTGATGGCAACCGGTTGCTGCCGAAAAGGACTGCTGTAATGTGTCCTATTACTGCCATAATGACAGGCCTGACACTGGGGGCATGTTTTAAAACCCCTACTGAGAGACAACCAGGTGGTGGACAGGCGAGGCTCCAGGGTATTCCTTACTAACGCCTTGGCCATGGAGGGCGATCTGCGAAAAGTGAGTAATGATTTATTTGTCACTATTTGTCCAAGAATTGGATCACTTTGCACAAGGGTCCAATTTTTGTACAGAATCTTTCTCAAATCCCCATGCTGACGATTGTAATTCAGTATAATACGAGAGGGTACCTCAGGAACCTTATCTACAGCTAGATCGATCTGTACCTTAGCCCTATCTTTCGGAACCATAGCCTCCTGTCTTGTAATAGACTGGGTCCGTTGAATTGCTTTAAGTAGGCTAGTATTCGAATAACCCCTGACCAAAAAGCGTAGTCTACTTGCCTCTTGCGCAGCTGCACATTCTACCTCAGTGATGCAGATTTTTCTGATCCGAAGCATCTCCCCAAAGGGGATGCTCCGGATCAGATGTGCCGGATGGTGGCTTCTGGCATGCAATACTGTGTTGCCAGCACTGGGTTTTCTGTATAATCTAGTTGCAAGGTTGTCATTCTCAACATATACTTCTACATCTAAAAAACACAGTGACCTAGAACTGATATTGGAGGTAAAATTCAAATGAATGCTGTTCTTATTGATTACCTCCACAAAAGCCATGGCACTCTCAGGAGTGCCCCTCCAAACAAGGAACAACTCGTCAATATACCGTAGGTACAGCAAAATGTTGTTGGTGGCAATTTCCTGGTGTTGGCCAAAAAGGACCTGCTCCTCCCACAGCCTGACGTGTACACACCCATAGCTGGGGGAGAAGCAGGCCCACATTGCCACACCTCTGACCTGTTGGTAGATGGCACAATTGAAGATGAAAACGTTTTGTTCCAGACACATCTGTGTCATATTCAGAAGCATCTTGTTATGGGCCGCTGAATTGAAGGGGCGTTTATTGAGATAAAATTCCATGGCTCTCAGTCCGTCATAGTGTCTTATGGAGGTACATAGGACCGAGACGTCAAGAGTCATCAACAGCATATTTGGACCCCAGGAGAAACGCTCCATTTTGCGCAAGAAATCAAAAGAATCCTTCACATAGGAGTCCAAAGACTTAACTAAATCTTGAATGAAGAAGTCAATATACTTTGACATATTCTCCGTCGAACTGTCAATGGCCGAGATGATGGGCCGACCAGGTGGTATGTCGGCCCCCTTATGTATCTTGGGAATTAGATAGAAAGATGGGATCACAGGATGCTCCTTTTTCAAGTAGCGAAATTCATCATCCGATAGAAGGCCATGCTTGTAGTTTCTGATATTGATCCACCCATGCTGTTTTAACATGTTGAATATTACTTCTACGATAGCATGTAGAGTCACCCAGATGAATTTCTGCCTCATTCAGGTACATCTGCCGGGGCCACAAGACTACATTGCCGCCCTTATCAGCCTGCTTCACTATTATGTCATGATTAGTTGCTAGCTTGCTGATAAGTTGTTTATAGCATCTATTTTGTTTGCTGATGCAAAACTTATTTTTATTGATGGCGGTATACAAATTCTTTAAGTCTTGTACTACTATTTCCTGGTAGGTATCTAAGTTATCATGTATTTATTTATTTATTTATTTTTGCCATTTGTTAAGCGCACGATTACCCGTAGGCGTCTTGGCGCTAAATATACCCTTAATCATCCTGAAAGCTCACCGAGTGCTGACCAAATTATTGGTCAAACAACCACGTCTTAAGGCCCTTACGGAACAGTAGCAAGGAAGGGCACATCCTAATGTGCTGGGGTAGAGAATTCCACAGCTTAGAAGCTGCAACCGAAAAGCGACGGTCACCCTAGGAAACAGTTTTTGATCGTGGGGTGGCTAGTAAGTTTAGGTTAGCCGATCGAAGATGTCTGGTTGGTTTATAAAAACTAAACTGATCCTTAAAGTACCGAGGCCCTGACTCGTTCAGTGATTTATATACAATACACAGGGATTTAAATTGTATTCGATTGGAGATGGTCAACCAATGAAATTTCCTGATGGTGTTTGCTATGGAGGTGAACTTAGGAGTCCCAGAGCGCAGACGTGCGGCTGCATTCTGAATAGTTCGAAGCTTGGTGATAACCCTTACCTGAGCATTTAGAAACAAACCATTGCAGTAATCTAGGGACGATAGCACTAGAGTGGTGACCAGGGTTTTAGCAGCAGAGTCCGGTAGAAATGGGAGAATTTTCCTGATCAGCCTTAGCTTGTGGTGGGCTGTTGCTGCTACCTTGTTTGCATGAACTAAAAAGTTGAGGTCCCCATCAAAGATTATGCCCAAATTCCTAACTTTAGCAGCCGGCGTGGGGGGGGTCGCCCATCGCTGCAGGCCACCAGGTTGCTGACCAGTCAGGAGAGAGCGGTCCAAAAATGAGCACCTCCGTTTTTCAGGCGTTCAACTTAAGGCAGTTCGCTGCCATCCATTCTTCGATGGCTAGCATTCCACATTGAAAGTGCTCTGCCACCTCTGGTCCATTGTTTTTAATAGCTAGGACCAGTTGAGTGTCATCGGGGTATGAGGTTATGCTCTTCCCATATGCTCTGATGACATTGGCAAGGTCCGACACGTATATATTAAATAGGGTCGGACCTAGGGATGAGTCCTGTGGGACCCCGCATGGGAGCGACATCTCAACTGATTGATATGGACCCAGGGTGACTTTCTGGGTTCTGTCAGCCAGGAAGGATGCAATTAGGTCCTTTGCCGTAAGGAGGATGGCACTCTTTCCGACACGGTCGAGTAAGATCTTATGGTCGACCGTGTCGAAAGCCGCGGATAAATCCAGCATTACTAAGATTGCCGTTGCTCCCTGGTCTCTGATGGTCCTTATATCATCGGCAGCTTTAAATAAAGCAGTTTCCGTGCAGTGATATTTCCGAAAGCCGAATTGTGAATCATCCAGGAGGGAGTATTTCTCTAGATGTTCAACTAACTGGTGGCCTTTTCTATCACCTTGGCTAGGAATGGGAGGCTTGCAATAGGCCTATAGTTCTTTAAATCAGATTTATCGAGGTTTTCTTTTTTCAGCAGGGGCTTCACCAGAGTATTCTTTAAGGAATCTGGGTAGATTCCAGAGGTAAGTATCGAATTGCAAACTACGGTGATGACCAGGATGAGGGTGTCCATCACCGGAGAGAGTGCTGATAGAGGGCAAGGGTCTAATGACGATCCTGATTTGATGGTGGAGACCAGAGCCTTTATTTGGTCTGTATTGAGTGGGTTAAACTTTGTCAAGGCGTTACCCATAGGAGGAGCCAATGAGGCGGGTATTATGGGCCGCGAGGAAAAGGCCTGATAAATATCGTCACTTTAGAAAAGAAGAATTTTGCCAATTCATCGCAGAGAAATTGGGAAGGGGGGCGGGATTAGATCGGGGGCATTGCCTGACAAGGATCTAGTAATGTCATACAGCTGCCTAGATGAATTTTTGGCATTTTCGATTTGAGCTGCGAAAAAAGTTTTCTTAGCTTCTGTTATCATGGTTTTATAGATACTCAAAGACTTTTTATACTTTGCCTTGTCCTCCAGGTTGTAATTTTTTCGCCACTGCCTTTCCCTGTTTCTATTCCGCTGTTTTTGTCTCCTTAATTCTTCTGTGTACCATGGCGCGGTTGGGGTATTTCTGTTGCTTGATAAAGTCTTGGTTGGTACCAGCATATTTATGGCGTGGGCAATCCAATCATGGTATTGTTGGGTAGCAGTTTTTGGGTCTATGAACGGCAACGGGCAAGTACTATCCAGAAGATTTTTAAGTTCAATCTGGTTAATATTTTTCCAGATTTTGACCAATCGTGGGGTCTGTTTATTGCTCGCATTCTTCAATTTTTCTCCAATGTTGAGTCTACTAAATACAACATAGTGGTTGGTCCAGGGCATTGGTTGAATGTTAGATATATGTAGGTTCTTCATATTGGAAAAAATACAATCTAAGGTATGACCGGCTTGATGTGTCGCATCTGTAATCATTTGTCTTAGTCCCCATGTGGCCATATCAGTGATGAGTGCTCTAGTATCCCTATTGTCTTTTTTCTCCAGATGGAAGTTCATGTCCCCCATTATGGTGAAAGACTCTTCCATAATTAAAGATTCCATTAAGCTACCCATGTCGGCTAAAAACGCCGCCCTTGCTCCCGGTGATCGATATACCAGTATTCCATTGAAAATAATAAGGGGAGTGAGCTTGATGGCAAACTGTAAGGCTTCACATGTGATAATAGGAATGGGGAGTGTTTTAACTGAGAACCTTTCTCTAGCTATAATTGCTAATCCTCCACCTTTTTTCCGTTGTCTATCCTGTTGATAAGCCTTATAGCCCTGCGGCACAGCGATGACTAGATCGGGGGCAGATGCATCGTCCATCCAAGTCTCTGTAATGAACAGAACATCTAGATTGTTATCAGTGATTAGGTCTGCTATTTCTTGACGATGTTTACAAGCAGAACGTGCATTAATTAGTGCCATAACGATGTCTGTACCTATATGCGGAGTTTGAGGCTTCTTACGAATAATGTGATTATAAATATAGATCATGGTATTACAGACCGCACAAGTGAAGTTGCTATTATGCAATGGACTAGCAGGATCATGGCGAGTGCAGCAGGAGCTGAGAGAGGGTTGTAGGCTTATCAGCGCCGAGCGTGAGTACACCAACCTTGAATCCAGTTGGTGCTGACCATGGTTCATGGCCCTAGGCCCGGACTTAGCGCGGACGGGCGCAGACGGGCTTGCCTTTGGCGCGCCTTTGGTGCGCCACCGGCGCGCCCGCTGCGCCCGTCCGCTGCGCGGCCGGGAAGGTGGATTGTTTTTAAGCATGTCAGTGGGAGCGTTACGAGGAGGGTGGGATCGTGCATCAACTAGAGCGCCCCCCTTTTCTCCCCTCAAGATGGCGTCCGAATGTGTGTAATTCCAGTACCAGCCCCGAAATCGGCTGCACTGTGGATGCACAAAGCGGAAAGAAGATAGTCTTTGGCGCGACACTAATCTCGCCCAAAGTGCGTGTGAGTACAGCTAAAATGCACCATTAAAATATTTACACAAATTAAAATATATGCAGTACAACGAGTTCTTCACTAATATTCTTAACACTCTAGTAAGATGCTAGATAACCCCCGGCTTCCGCCTCAGGGGTAGATTTAGGGAAATCACAGACTTGTAGTGAGCTGTCCCTTAAGTAAGCAGGGAGGGCGGGATCGTGCATCAACTAGAGCGCCCCCCTTTTCTCCCCTCAAGATGGCGTCCGAGTGTGTGTAATTCCAGTACCAGCCCCGAAATCGGCTGCACTGTGGATGCACAAAGCGAAAAGAAGATAGTCTTTGGCGAGGCGCTAATCTCGCCCAAAGTGCGTGTGAGTACAGCTAAAATGCACCATTAAAATATTTACACAAATTAAAATATATGCAGTACAACGAGTTCTTCACTAATATTCTTAACACTCTAGTAAGATGCTAGATAACCCCCGGCTTCCGCCTCAGGGGTAGATTTAGGGAAATCACAGACTTGTAGTGAGCTGTCCCTTAAGTAAGCAGGGAGGGCGGGATCGTGCATCAACTAGAGCGCCCCCCTTTTCTCCCCTCAAGATGGCGTCCGAGTGTGTGTAATTCCAGTACCAGCCCCGAAATCGGCTGCACTGTGGATGCACAAAGCGGAAAGAAGATAGTCTTTGGCGCGACGCTAATCTCGCCCAAAGTGCGTGTGAGTACAGATAAAATGCACCATTAAAATATTTACACAAATTAAAATATATGCAATACCACGAGTTCTTCACTAATATTCTTAACACTCTAGTAAGACGCTAGATAGCCCCCGGCTTCCGCCTCAGGGGTAGATTTAGGGAAATCCCCGACTTGTAGTGAGCTGTCCCTTAAGTAAGCAAGGAGGGCGGATCGTGCATCAACTAGAGCGCCCCCCTTTTCTCCCCTCAAGATGGCGTCCGAGTGTGTGTAATTCCAGTACCAGCCCCGAAATCGGCTGCACTGTGGATGCACAAAGCGGAAAGAAGATAGTCTTTGGCGAGGCGCTAATCTCGCCCAAAGTGCGTGTGAGTACAGCTAAAATGCACCATTAAAATATTTACACAAATTAAAATATATGCAGTACAACGAGTTCTTCACTAATATTCTTAACACTCTAGTAAGACGCTAGATAGCCCCCGGCTTCCGCCTCAGGGGGCTATCTAGCTAACTGGCTGAAATGTTGATTTAGGCTTGAACGGTGTAGTGTATTGACTACTTGGAGCCTGGATCATATTTCTCCCAGCTTGACTGGATGCTTGCTCACTTTGTAAAGCCCAAATTTCATCAAAGGTATTCTGGTTTTCACTATTTGCCATCCCTGGACTGTGCATAACTTCAAGTTGATTTTTCTTTTTAGGTTGAGTTTGGAAGAATTTGCTTAATTTTAATTTACGGGTGAATCTGTAAATGTCCATCCTTGTATCTGCATAGTTCATATTGCAGGGTGGGCAATATGATAGCCCCAAATTTAGGACAGCAGTCTCACCTGTAGTTAACTTTAGGTGTGTAAGATTGATTACTGATTTTGATTCGTTTTTTTCGCAGTCTTTCTTTGAAACTGATTCCAGTGACCTTGTTTCCCCGGTTTGCCTCCATTTGTGTTTCCGGGCGTGGCATTTCCTCCGCTTGCTTTGTTTAAAGTTAGCCCTTTGTCTCTTGCTCCAGTGGGTTTGTGTGACCTCAGAGTTTCCCGGCGATCCTGGCACAAGCAGTTGACTTCTTGCGCCAGGGATAGTTTTTTAAACCCCAAATTCGAATCTCTCATTGGGTCCACTTCCGGATCACTTTCCGCAGCAGAACTGAGGTCGGAGAATGAAGCCGATGGGACCACTGTTTCATTGGTTGTGCGCTGGGCAGTTCTATTGCCTCTTGCCCTAGCTTTGACAGCCTCATACCTTCGAGCAAATGTGAAGACCTGCCCGTTTTGATAATCAATCCGGTCTCTTTCCAATTTGAATGCTTTGCTCTTTTTTATGACCTCATCCTCTTTGTTAAGTCTACTCATTATGTCAGTCCTCCTTTTTGTAATTTGATCAGTGATTTCCAATTTTGCAGGTCCTGCTCCAGAATATCTATTTCTTCTTGCAATTTAATGCAGTCACTCTCCGCATATTTGACCAAAATGTGTGGTAATTTGCCAGAAGACTCCAGATTTGCCTCCGCCCACTCGGACAACATGGTAGGATCTGGGTTATCGTAGCTTGGGGCTATAGTGATTCTCAATCCCCTCGGGACACGTCCAACTTCTAAATAACGTGAGAGAGACCGGTGCTCCCACCACTTGGATTGTTCGGAGTGCATTAATCGCTCCAATTTCCTGAACAAATCCCTCGTGATGGTGCTACCGGTCTCGTGGCTTACTGGCATAGTGTTCAATGATCTCCTGGCTGGGGAATCCAAAAACATGGAATCTACTGCCTCCGCTCGGCTGCGCAATCTGTCGGCAGACATATTTCAATGCGCTTGTTATATTAAGCAAATGCGTATCCTATGCACCTGAAAAAGAACGGCTATCGGGACTTTTAATACAATGTCCTGCCCAATACCGCGCACTCTCCCCACTGTCAATTGTCAATTGTTCTATCATGAATCCTACTAAGTACCCTTCTATCTCTAAGCGCTCTTACCCTACCCCTTTCCCCCTTCACTATACTCTACCTTCCAATATCCCTCCTCTATTCCCCTTTTGACCCCTTCACTTTCCTCACCCCTTTCCTTCTTTCTCTCATTCTTCGTTTATTGTTTCTTTTAATCTTCCTACAAACCAAAAAAACTGTAGTCTGTATTTAATATATTCCTGTTAATGCTACTATGTTATCTTCTTCTAACTATGTAAAGCGCTCTGATACTCTCGAGTCAAGCAGCACTATATAAAACCTTTTAAATAAATAAATAAATAAATAAATAAATAAATAAATAAACATACCTAAACCCACATTGACACTCCAACACATATACGGCGTAATCTGTCCTACCGGTTAACCTCTTGGTGATGGCAACCGGTTTCTGCCGAAAAGGACTGCTGTAATGTGTCCTATTACTGCCATAATGACAGGCCTGACACTGGGGGCATGTTTTAAAACCCCTACTGAGAGACAACCAGGTGGTGGACAGGCGAGGCTCCAGGGTATTCCTTACTAACGCCTTGGCCATGGAGGGCGATCTGCGAAAAGTGAGTAATGGTTTATTTGTCACTATTTGTCCAATAATGGGATCACTTTGCACAAGGGTCCAATCTTTGTACAGAATCTTTCTCAAATCCCCATGCTGACAATTGTAATTCAGTATAATACGAGAGGGTACCTCAGGAACCTTATCTACAGCTAGATCGACCTGTACCTCAGCCCTATCTTTCGGAACCATAGCCTCCTGTCCTGTAATAGACTGGGTCCGTTGAATTGCTTTAAGTAGGCTAGTATTCGAATAACCCCTGGCCAAAAAGTGTAGTCTACTTGCCTCTTGCGCAGCTGCACATTCTACCTCAGTGATGCAGATTTTTCTGATCCGAAGCATCTCCCCAAAGGGGATGCTCCCGATCAGATGTGCCGGATGGTGGCTTCTGGCATGCAATACTGTGTTGCCAGCACTGGGTTTTCTGTATAATCTAGTTGCAAGGTTGTCATTCTCAACATATACTTCTACATATAAAAAACACAGTGACCTAGAACTGATATTGGAGGTAAAATTCAAATTAATGCTGTTCTTATTGATTACCTCCACAAAAGCCATGGCACTCTCTGGAGTGCCACTCCAAACAAGGAACAAATCGTCAATATACCGTAGGTACAGCAAAATGTTGTTGGTGGCAATTTCCTGGTGTTGGCCAAAAAGGACCTGCTCCTCCCACAGCCCAACGTGTACACACCCATAGCTGGGGGAGAAGCAGGCCCCCATTGCCACACCTCAGACCTGTTGGTAGATGGCACCATTGAAGATGAAAAAGTTTTGTTCCAGACACATCTGTGTCATATTCAGAAGCATCTTGTTATGGGCCGCTGAATTGAAGGGGCGTTTATTGAGATAAAATTCCATGGCTCTCAGTCCGTCATAGTGTCTTATGGAGGTACATAGGGCCGAGACGTCAAGAGTCATCAACAGCATATTTGGACCCCAGGAGAAACGCTCCATTTTGCGCAAGAAATCAAAAGAATCCTTCACATAGGAGTCCAAAGACTTAACTAAATCTTGAATGAAGAAGTCAATATACTTTGACATATTCTCCGTCGAACTGTCAATGGCCGAGATGATGGGCTGACCAGGTGGGATGTCGGCCCCCTTATGTATCTTGGGAATTAGATAGAAAGATGGGATCACAGGATGCTCCTTTTTCAAGTAGCAAAATTCATCATCCGATAGAAGGCCATGCTTGTAGTTTCTGATATTGATCTACCCATGGTGTTTTAACATGTTGAATATTACTTCTACGATAGCATGTAGAGTCACCCAGATGAATTTCTGCCTCATTCAGGTACATCTGCCGGGGCCACAAGACTACATTGCCGCCCTTATCAGCCTGCTTCACTATTATGTCATGATTAGTTGCTAGCTTGCTGATAAGTTGTTTATAGCATCTATTTTGTTTGCTGATGCAAAACTCCTTTTTATTGATGGCGGTATACAATTTCTTTAAGTCTTGTACTACTATTTCCTGGTAGGTATCTAAGTTATCATGTACCATGACTGGCTGAAATGTTGATTTAGGCTAGAACGGTGTAGTGTATTGACTACTTGGAGCCTGGATCATATTTCTCCCAGCTTGACTGGATGCTTGCTCACTTTGTAAAGCCCAAATTTCGTCAAAGGTATTCTGGTTTTCACTATTTGCCATCCCTGGACTGTGCATAACTTCAAGTTGATTTTTCTTTTTAGGTTGAGTTTGGAAGAATTTGCTTAATTTTAATTTACGGGTGAATCTGTAAATGTCCATCCTTGCATCTGCATAGTTCATATTGCAGGGTCGGCAATATGATAGCCCCAAATTTAGGACAGCAGTCTCACCTGTAGTTAACTTTAGGTGTGTAAGATTGATTACTGATTTTGATTCGTTTTTTTCGCAGTCTTTCTTTGAAACTGATTCCAGTGACCTTGTTTCCCCGGTTTGCCTCCATTTGTGTTTCCGGGCGTGGCATTTCCTCCGCTTGCTTTGTTTAAAGTTAGCCCTTTGTCTCTTGCTCCAGTGGGTTTGTGTGACCTCAGAGTTTCCCGGCGATCCTGGCACAAGCAGTTGACTTCTTGCGTCAGGGATAGTTTTTTAAACCCCAAATTCGAATCTCTCATTGGGTCCACTTCCGGATCACTTTCCGCAGCAGTACTGAGGTCGGAGAATGAAGCCGATGGGACCACTGTTTCATTGGTTGTGCGCTGGGCAGTTCTATTGCCTCTTGCCCTAGCTTTGACAGCCTCATACCTTCGAGCAAATGTGAAGACCTGCCCGTTTTGATAATCAATCCGGTCTCTTTCCAATTTGAATGCTTTTCTCTTTTTTATGACCTCATCCTCTTTGTTAAGTCTACTCATTATGTCAGTCCTCCTTTTTGTAATTTGATCAGTGATTTCCAATTTTGCAGGTCCTGCTCCAGAATATCTATTTCTTCTTGCAATTTAATGCAGTCACTCTCCGCATATTTGACCAAAATGTGTGGTAATTTGCCAGAAGACTCCAGATTTGCCTCCGCCCACTCGGACAACATGGTAGGATCTGGGTTATCGTAGCTTGGGGCTATAGTGATTCTCAATCCCCTCGGGACACGTCCAACTTCTAAATAACGTGAGAGAGACCGGTGCTCCCACCACTTGGATTGTTCGGAGTGCATTAATCGCTCCAATTTCCTGAACAAATCCCTCGTGATGGTGCTACCGGTCTCGTGGCTTACTGGCATAGTGTTCAATGATCTCCTGGCTGGGGAATCCAAAAACATGGAATCTACTGCCTCCGCTCGGCTGCGCAATCTGTCGGCAGACATATTTCAATGCGCTTGTTATATTAAGCAAATGCGTATCCTATGCACCTGAAAAAGAACGGCTATCGGGACTTTTAATACAATGTCCTGCCCAATACCGCGCACTCTCCCCACTGTCAATTGTCAATTGTTCTATCATGAATCCTACTAAGTACCCTTCTATCTCTAAGCGCTCTTACCCTACCCCTTTCCCCCTTCACTATACTCTACCTTCCAATATCCCTCCTCTATTCCCCTTTTGACCCCTTCACTTTCCTCACCCCTTTCCTTCTTTCTCTCATTCTTCATTTATTGTTTCTTTTAATCTTCCTACAAACCAAAAAAACTGTAGTCTGTATTTAATATATTCCTGTTAATGCTACTATGTTATCTTCTTCTAACTATGTAAAGCGCTCTGATACTCTCGAGTCAAGCAGCACTATATAAAACCTTTTAAATAAATAAATAAATAAATAAATAAATAAACATACCTAAACCCACATTGACACTCCAACACATATACGGCGTAATCTGTCCTACCGGTTAACCTCTTGGTGATGGCAACCGGTTTCTGCCGAAAAGGACCGCTGTAATGTGTCCTATTACTGCCGTAATGACAGGCCTGACACTGGGGGCATGTTTTAAAACCCCTACTGAGAGACAACCAGGTGGTGGACAGGCGAGGCTCCAGGGTATTCCTTACTAACGCCTTGGCCATGGAGGGCGATCTGCGAAAAGTGAGTAATGGTTTATTTGTCACTATTTGTCCAATAATGGGATCACTTTGCATAAGGGTCCAATCTTTGTACAGAATCTTTCTCAAATCCCCATGCTGACAATTGTAATTCAGTATAATATGAGAGGGTACCTCAGGAACCTTATCTACAGCTAGATCGACCTGTACCTCAGCCCTATCTTTCGGAACCATAGCCTCCTGTCCTGTAATAGACTGGGTCCGTTGAATTGCTTTAAGTAGGCTAGTATTCGAATAACCCCTGGCCAAAAAGTGTAGTCTACTTGCCTCTTGCGCAGCTGCACATTCTACCTCAGTGATGCAGATTTTTCTGATCCGAAGCATCTCCCCAAAGGGGATGCTCCCGATCAGATGTGCCGGATGGTGGCTTCTGGCATGCAATACTGTGTTGCCAGCACTGGGTTTTCTGTATAATCTAGTTGCAAGGTTGTCATTCTCAACATATACTTCTACATCTAAAAAACACAGTGACCTAGAACTGATATTGGAGGTAAAATTCAAATTAATGCTGTTCTTATTGATTACCTCCACAAAAGCCATGGCACTCTCGGGAGTGCCCCTCCAAACAAGGAACAAATCGTCAATATACCGTAGGTACAGCAAAATGTTGTTGGTGGCAATTTCCTGGTGTTGGCCAAAAAGGACCTGCTCCTCCCACAGCCTGACGTGTACACACCCATAGCTGGGGGAGAAGCAGGCCCCCATTGCCACACCTCTGACCTGTTGGTAGATGGCACCATTGAAGATGAAAAAGTTTTGTTCCAGACACATCTGTGTCATATTCAGAAGCATCTTGTTATGGGCCGCTGAATTGAAGGGGCGTTTATTGAGATAAAATTCCATGGCTCTCAGTCCGTCATAGTGTCTTATGGAGGTACATAGGGCCGAGACGTCAAGAGTCATCAACAGCATATTTGGACCCCAGGAGAAACGCTCCATTTTGCGCAAGAAATCAAAAGAATCCTTCACATAGGAGTTCAAAGACTTAACTAAATCTTGACTGAAGAAGTCAATATACTTTGACATATTCTCCGTCGAACTGTCAATGGCCGAGATGATGGGCTGACCAGGTGGTATGTCGGCCCCCTTATGTATCTTGGGAATTAGATAGAAAGATGGGATCACAGGATGCTCCTTTTTCAAGTAGCGAAATTCATCATCCGATAGAAGGCCATGCTTGTAGTTTCTGATATTGATCTACCCATGCTGTTTTAACATGTTGAATATTACTTCTACGATAGCATGTAGAGTCACCCAGATGAATTTCTGCCTCATTCAGGTACATCTGCCGGGGCCACAAGACTACATTGCCGCCCTTATCAGCCTGCTTCACTATTATGTCATGATTAGTTGCTAGCTTGCTGATAAGTTGTTTATAGCATCTATTTTTTTTGCTGATGCAAAACTCCTTTTTATTGATGGCGGTATACAATTTCTTTAAGTCTTGAACTACTATTTCCTGGTAGGTATCTAAGTTATCATGTACCATGACTGGCTGAAATGTTGATTTAGGCTTGAACGGTGTAGTGTATTGACTACTTGGAGCCTGGATCATATTTCTCCCAGCTTGACTGGATGCTTGCTCACTTTGTAAAGCCCAAATTTTGTCAAAGGTATTCTGGTTTTCACTATTTGCCATCCCTGGACTGTGCATAACTTCAAGTTGATTTTTCTTTTTAGGTTGAGTTTGGAAGAATTTGCTTAATTTTAATTTACGGGTGAGTCTGTAAATGTCCATCCTTGCATCTGCATAGTTCATATTGCAGGGTCGGCAATATGATAGCCCCAAATTTAGGACAGCAGTCTCACCTGTAGTTAACTTTAGGTGTGTAAGATTGATTACTGATTTTGATTCATTTTTTTCGCAGTCTTTCTTTGAAACTGATTCCAGTGACCTTGTTTCCCCGCTTTGCCTCCATTTGTGTTTCTGGGCGTGGCATTTCCTCCGCTTGCTTTGTTTAAAGTTAGCCCTTTGTCTCTTGCTCCAGTGGGTTTGTGTGACCTCAGAGTTTCCCGGCGATCCTGGCACAAGCAGTTGACTTCTTGCGCCAGGGATAGTTTTTTAAACCCCAAATTCGAATCTCTCATTGGGTCCACTTCCGGATCACTTTCCGCAGCAGAACTGAGGTCGGAGAATGAAGCCGATGGGACCACTGTTTCATTGGTTGTGCGCTGGGCAGTTCTATTGCCTCTTGCCCTAGCTTTGACAGCCTCATACCTTCGAGCAAATGTGAAGACCTGCCCGTTTTGATAATCAATCCGGTCTCTTTCCAATTTGAATGCTTTTCTCTTTTTTATGACCTCATCCTCTTTGTTAAGTCTACTCATTATGTCAGTCCTCCTTTTTGTAATTTGATCAGTGATTTCCAATTTTGCAGGTCCTGCTCCAGAATATCTATTTCTTCTTGCAATTTAATGCAGTCACTCTCCGCATATTTGACCAAAATGTGTGGTAATTTGCCAGAAGACTCCAGATTTGCCTCCGCCCACTCAGACAACATGGTAGGATCTGGGTTATCGTAGCTTGGGGCTATAGTGATTCTCAATCCCCTCGGGACACGTCCAACTTCTAAATAACGTTAGAGAGACCGGTGCTCCCACCCCTTGGATTGTTCGGAGTGCATTAATCGCTCCAATTTCCTGAACAAATCCCTCGTGATGGTGCTACCGGTCTCGTGGCTTACTGGCATAGTGTTCAATGATCTCCTGGATGGGGAATCCAAAAACATGGAATCTACTGCCTCCGCTCGGCTGCGCAATCTGTCGGCAGACATATTTCAATGCGCTTGTTATATTAAGCAAATGCGTATCCTATGCACCTGAAAAAGAACGGCTATCGGGACTTTTAATACAATGTCCTGCCCAATACCGCGCACTCTCCCCACTGTCAATTGTCAATTGTTCTATCATGAATCCTACTAAGTACCCTTCTATCTCTAAGCGCTCTTACCCTACCCCTTTCCCCCTTCACTATACTCTACCTTCCAATATCCCTCCTCTATTCCCCTTTTGACCCCTTCACTTTCCTCACCCCTTTCCTTCTTTCTCTCATTCTTCATTTATTGTTTCTTTTAATCTTCCTACAAACCAAAAAAACTGTAGTCTGTATTTAATATATTCCTGTTAATGCTACTATGTTATCTTCTTCTAACTATGTAAAGCGCTCTGATACTCTCGAGTCAAGCAGCACTATATAAAACCTTTTAAATAAATAAATAAATAAATAAACATACCTAAACCCACATTGACACTCCAACACATATACGGCGTAATCTGTCCTACCGGTTAACCTCTTGGTGATGGCAACCGGTTGCTGCCGAAAAGGACTGCTGTAATGTGTCCTATTACTGCCATAATGACAGGCCTGACACTGGGGGCATGTTTTAAAACCCCTACTGAGAGACAACCAGGTGGTGGACAGGCGAGGCTCCAGGGTATTCCTTACTAACGCCTTGGCCATGGAGGGCGATCTGCGAAAAGTGAGTAATGGTTTATTTGTCACTATTTGTCCAATAATGGGATCACTTTGCACAAGGGTCCAATCTTTGTACAGAATCTTTCTCAAATCCCCATGCTGACAATTGTAATTCAGTATAATACGAGAGGGTACCTCAGGAACCTTATCTACAGCTAGATCGACCTGTACCTCAGCCCTATCTTTCGGAACCATAGCCTCCTGTCCTGTAATAGACTGGGTCCGTTGAATTGCTTTAAGTAGGCTAGTATTCGAATAACCCCTGGCCAAAAAGTGTAGTCTACTTGCCTCTTGCGCAGCTGCACATTCTACCTCAGTGATGCAGATTTTTCTGATCCGAAGCATCTCCCCAAAGGGGATGCTCCCGATCAGATGTGCCGGATGGTGGCTTCTGGCATGCAATACTGTGTTGCCAGCACTGGGTTTTCTGTATAATCTAGTTGCAAGGTTGTCATTCTCAACATATACTTCTACATCTAAAAAACACAGTGACCTAGAACTGATATTGGAGGTAAAATTCAAATTAATGCTATTCTTATTGATTACCTCCACAAAAGCCATGGCACTCTCGGGAGTGCCTCTCCAAACAAGGAACAAATTTTCAATATACCGTAGGTACAGCAAAATGTTGTTGGTGGCAATTTCCTGGTGTTGGCCAAAAAGGGCCTGCTCCTCCCACAGCCCGACGTGTACACACCCATAGCTGGGGGAGAAACAGGCCCCCATTGCCACACCTCTGACCTGTTGGTAGATGGCACCATTGAAGATGAAAACGTTTTGTTCCAGACACATCTGTGTCATATTCAGAAGCATCTTGTTATGGGCCGCTGAATTGAAGGGGCGTTTATTGAGATAAAATTCCATGGCTCTCAGTCCGTCATAGTGTCTTATGGAGGTACATAGGGCCGAGACGTCAAGAGTCATCAACAGCATATTTGGACCCCAGGAGAAACGCTCCATTTTGCGCAAGAAATAAAAAGAATCCTTCACATAGGAGTCCAAAGACTTAACTAAATCTTGAATGAAGAAGTCAATATACTTTGACATATTCTCCGTCGAACTGTCAATGGCCGAGATGATGGGCTGACCAGGTGGGATGTCGGCCCCCTTATGTATCTTGGGAATTAGATAGAAAGATGGGATCACAGGATGCTCCTTTTTCAAGTAGCGAAATTCATCATCCGATAGAAGGCCATGCTTGTAGTTTCTGATATTGATCTACCCATGCTGTTTTAACATGTTGAATATTACTTCTACGATAGCATGTAGAGTCACCCAGATGAATTTCTGCCTCATTCAGGTACATCTGCCGGGGCCACAAGACTACATTGCCGCCCTTATCAGCCTGCTTCACTATTATGTCATGATTAGTTGCTAGCTTGCTGATAAGTTGTTTATAGCATCTATTTTGTTTGCTGATGCAAAACTCCTTTTTATTGATGGCGGTATACAATTTCTTTAAGTCTTGTACTACTATTTCCTGGTAGGTATCTAAGTTATCATGTACCATGACTGGCTGAAATGTTGATTTAGGCTTGAACGGTGTAGTGTATTGACTACTTGGAGCCTGGATCATATTTCTCCCAGCTTGACTGGATGCTTGCTCACTTTGTAAAGCCCAAATTTCGTCAAAGGTATTCTGGTTTTCACTATTTGCCATCCCTGGACTGTGCATAACTTCAAGTTGATTTTTCTTTTTAGGTTGAGTTTGGAAGAATTTGCTTAATTTTAATTTACGGGTGAGTCTGTAAATGTCCATCCTTGCATCTGCATAGTTCATATTGCAGGGTCGGCAATATGATAGCCCCAAATTTAGGAAAGCAGTCTCACCTGTAGTTAACTTTAGGTGTGTAAGATTGATTACTGATTTTGATTCGTTTTTTTCGCAGTCTTTCTTTGAAACTGATTCCAGTGACCTTGTTTCCCCGGTTTGCCTCCATTTGTGTTTCCGGGCGTGGCATTTCCCCCGCTTGCTTTGTTTAAAGTTAGCCCTTTGTCTCTTGCTCCAGTGGGTTTGTGTGACCTCAGAGTTTCCCGGCGATCCTGGCACAAGCAGTTGACTTCTTGCGCCAGGGATAGTTTTTTAAACCCCAAATTCGAATCTCTCATTGGGTCCACTTCCGGATCACTTTCCGCAACAGAACTGAGGTCCGAGAATGAAGCCGATGGGACCACTGTTTCATTGGTTGTGCGCTGGGCAGTTCTATTGCCTCTTGCCCTAGCTTTGACAGCCTCATACCTTCGAGCAAATGTGAAAACCTGCCCGTTTTGATAATCAATCCGGTCTCTTTCAAATTTGAATGCTTTTCTCTTTTTTATGACCTCATCCTCTTTGTTAAGTCTACTCATTATGTCAGTCCTCCTTTTTGTAATTTGATCAATGATTTCCAATTTTGCAGGTCCTGCTCCAGAATATCTATTTCTTCTTGCAATTTAATGCGGTCACTCTCCGCATATTTGACCAAAATGTGTAGTAATTTGCCATAAGACTCCAGATTTTCCTCTGCCCACTCGGACAACATGGTAGGATCTGGGTTATCGTAGCTTGGGGCTATAGTGATTCTCAATCCCCTCGGGACACGTCCAACTTCTAAATAACATGAGAGAGACCGGTGCTCCCACCACTTGGATTGTTCGGAGTGCATTAATCGCTCCAATTTCCTGAACAAATCCCTCGTGGTGATGCTACCGGTCTCGTGGCTTACTGGCATAGTGTTCAATGATCTCCTGGCCGGGGAATCCAAAAACATGGAATCTACTGCCTCCGCTCGGCTGCGCAATCTGTCGGCGAACATATTTCAATGCGCTTGTTATATTAAGCAAATGCTTATCCTATGCACCTGAAAAAGAACGGCTATCGGGACTTTTAATACAATGTCCTGCCTGATACCGCGTACTCTCCCCACTGTCAATTCCGTACGCCTACCTTGGGCCAATTTCCAGGAATCACCTCTAGAGCCCCGGAACGAGAAACTCTGGCTTACTTCCCAAGCAGGCGAGTAGACGGCTTCACAGGGGCTCGTAACGACTTTCTCCTCACCGGAGATAGTATGTGTTCTGTAACCCGGAACAGGTCCGGATCAGCTGCTTCCTGCCGCGTTGCCCTGAGATGGGAGGGGTCTCACTCGTATCACGAAAGCCTTCGGTACCAAGATATCAGAGAATTCGCCACACTGCAAGCTGGCGCTGCCGAAAATCCAAATGACGAGGAGTGGACCCTTCAATTGCTGGTGCAGAAAAGTGTTTATATCAAAATTTGTGCCAGCGCGCCGTCCATGACGCGTTTCGCTTCAAGAAGAGGCTTGATCACATGACAAACTGCAAGCCGATAGGCAGACTATTTAAAGTGACAGTGCAAGACAACATATTATAGACATGGACAAAATACTGTGCAAAATTGCGTTAATGGAACAAATAAATAAATAAATAAGCATTTATTTTTTATTTTTTTAATTAGTTTTATTCAGCAAACAGTCAGACATTGTACACAAATCACGACATACTTATCTTTGTGCATAATTAAAAAGAGAAAAGATAATAATAACAATATACAATAAATGAGTTTGTCTGACTACAAGTAGCTTCTACAACCTAATAAATAAATTAAATCCATTTCTGAATTGGAGCTCACATTTTTTGCCCAAATCTTTTCCTTGTACCACTCTTAGATCTATAAATGGCCCTTTGAAGTTGATATATGGATAACATTTTAGCTTGCCACTGACTAAAAACAGGAGATTCAGAGTCAAGCCAACGAGAGGTAATACAAAAACGAAAAAGCTGCCATACAGATAAATAAAAAGGCTTCTTCAGCAATCGTCCTAATTCCTATTTGATTAGTTTCCAGACCAATAATAACCATTTCCATATTTAATTTCAGAGTAATCCCCAGACTGTTGTTAAAAAAAATTCAACATCCGCAATAAACTGAGAAAGTTTAGGACATTTAAAGAACATATGGCTAGAGTCAGCATCTATTTCATCACATCTTTTACATTTGTCGCCATTGCTCCTTTTCCATTTTGCCAGCCTCGCCGGTGAATAATACAAATCAAAGATGGCCATAAAGTGCTGGCTTTGCAATGAGCCATTAAACAACATAGTTGATAGTTCAATTGATCTTGCTATATCAACATTTGCGATTCCAAATTTCCTTTGCCACTTGTTCTCAATGACTCTCAAATCATCATCCATTTGGTTCATTATTAACTGATATAATAATCCAATCCCCCCCCCCTTCTACTGGCTTCTAAGATATCATTTTTACTCATACAAATATGATCGAGTAGACCCTTTGATTCCAAGAAATTTCGAAGCTGAATGTATTTAAAAAAATTCGGATCTAGACAGATTATATTTTGTTTGTAGACTAGAAAAAGAACAAAGTTGGGTTCCGCATAAAGATCTCCTAATATGCAAATCCCTGCAGCATACCATCTTTTCATGATATGGTCATTGAAAATCTCGGGGAGTAACCGATTCTTCAAGACTGGGGTATAATAATTAATGTCTTTACAATGTAACATTTCTTTTTGAACTGCCTCCATATTGAAGCAGCCGCTGATATCATTTTAAACTTAGACATTTTGTAGGTACTTATTTCTTAAATTTTTACCAAAGATTGAGTAACTTCCTCGCCCAGTAGTATTTCATAAATTGAGGATGGATCGCTTCATCAATAATAATATCAGGGAATATTAGTATGTCCATATATTTTAATAAAATGAGCAAATAATATAACCGAAAGTTAGGGAACCCCCAGCCGCCTTTCATTCTCGGAAGGGAGCACCATTTCATAGCACGTCTAGTCCGGTGATAACTCCATAGGAATCTCAATGCCATTCTGTCCATTCGAGAAAAGTAAAATGACGGGAACAATAAAGGAATTGTGCGAAATAAATATAAAAATTTGGGAAAGATCAGCATCTTCAAAATATTAGCCCGGCCATAATGGGAAAAGTGTAAGTTATTAAGCCTTTCCAACGTAGCATTTGAGGATTTTAATATAGGCTCTATATTTAGGCGTACAATATCCTCAATCTTGGGGGATATTGTAATCCCTAAATATTGTGACTCTGATACAAACACCATGTCTTTAGGACAATCTTTTTCAGAATGAATTACCTGTGTTTTTGCAATATTTAATTTATAACCTGATAACTCGCCAAATTCTTCCGCTAAATAAATTATTTTCGGTAATGCACTTTTAATGTCTGAAGTAGTAATAGGAACATCGTCAGCGTATGCAAATATTTTGAATTTATTTCCTCTAATCGCAACCGGAGCAATTCCTTCCTCAATTACTAATTTACGGAGATAGGGTTCCAAATACATAGCGAAAAGCAAGGGGGAACAGGGACAACCCTGCCTTGTTCCCGTTGTTATCCCCAAAAATTCAGAGACTGTATCAGTGATCTTAATAGCAGCTTTAGGCTGGTGATAGAGTGCCCTGATAGCATTCATAAATTCATCAGGGAATCCCATCCAGGTCATAACAGCCCATAGAAACCCCCATGTGACCCTGTCAAACGCTTTTTCAGCGTCCAACAGGACCACTGCTACCGGAGACCCTGATGCCTGCGCCCTATCCAGCAATGTTATGATTTTTTTGATATGGTCCTTAGTATCTCTTTTAGAAACAAATCCGTGCTCCCTTATAGATACAATATGCGGCATCAGATTATTTAGTCTATTGGCTAAAATTTTAGACATTTTTTTGCTGTCGGCTGAGATAAGAGATGTGGGCCTGTAAGACCCAAGCTCTTAGCTGGGCTTTCCTTTATTTAAAAAAAAAAACAATAGTAGCTAACGACCATGACTCTGGAGGGGTTCCGGAGAATGCCATTTGAAACAGCTTTATCAATTCTGGTTTTAAAACTCCCCTAAATACTCGATAAAATTCTAGAGGAATATTGCCCGGCCCTGCTGCTTTACCAGGAGCCAGCCCCATTATCGCTGCTTCGATTTCTTCCCAGGTGATTATAGCACTAAGTGGTTCCCTCTGTTCCTCCAATAGCCGAGTTCCATCTATACCCTCCATATATTGAAGTGTTCTGACTTCTACATCTACCGTATTATTAGGTTGACAATATAAAGCCTGATAAAATTCACTGAAAGCAGCCAAAATATCTTTATTCGATTCTCTGACAGACCCACTGAGATCACGAATTTTAAGAATTTCGTTTGCTGTTGTTTTTTGACGTAATCTCTGAGCCAATATTTTGCCTGTTTGCTCACTTAACTCGTAACTTTCAATTCTGTGTTGTCTATACTGAGAGACCACTCGCTCCGCAATATGGGAATAAACTGCACTACGTTTAATAGAAAGATCAGTTTGAGATTCTTCTATGTAAATATTGGATTTGATATTTTCGGCTAGCTTTCTTTCTGCCTTCAAGACCATGTCACAATCTTTTATCAATTTATCCTGTTTGTTTTTACATTGAAAATTCAAATACTTTAAAGTTTCTCCCCTTACTATAGATTTGAATGTGTCCCACACAACTGGGATAGATGCACTATCATTATTAATGTCAAAAAATTCCTGTATAACTTTGGTCATAAATTGTATATATTCCTTATCAAGTAATAGACTCCTCTGAAAAGCCCTTCCCAGACTAATGGTAAACTAACGTAAATTGCTAATGGATTGTGATCCGATAATAATCTGGGGAGGATCTCCATCTTTACTTTATCAAAGAAAAATTGGGACACATAGAAGTTGTGAGAAGTTGGCCTGATATATAGTGCTCACTATTCTAGTGATCACTGTGTATCATTCCAAACGACCCTTATTGATGATTGGTTGTAAGTCAACCTTATAGACCAGCTATCCTAGTAGCATGGACAAGAGCAGTCTTTAGGCTAGAGGGCGTGTTAAGCCAGCTGTTATACCATCACATATACCCCATGAACACCAAGTGAAAGGACACCACACAAGTTGTTATGAAAATAAAAGGATATTTATTTATAACAAGTCTACCCTGATCTCTTTATGAGTCAGGGAGCTAAGCACACAACAAAACTCTTAAGAAAATACTTTAAGTTGCACAATTTACACAAATGCCAGAGGGGCACGAAAAACCATATACTCTAAAAGTGGAATGCGAAATACTAGCAGGTAAGTAACAAGATCCAGAGGCTTCAGGATCGCTAGGACTACACTACTGAACCCTAGGGTTAGGAGCAGGAGGCCTAGGGAGATCGGGTGCAGAGTGTGCACTCTCACGCGGGATGCGGGACAAAGTCTATGGATACTAGTATTCGTAAAGGTACAGTTATCGGACGAATCTGATTAGATAGGCTGAAAACGAAAAAGGATCTAGACACTTAGATATTGAACCTCCATTGGAGCACCGAAATGCTCAGGTTACCTATCCCAGGGGCTGCGGCTGCATAGGGTTCAAAAGACGTCGGGAATCCTCGTTACGGTCTATGGAGCCTGAAAGAAGAAGTTGCTGGCAGGTGACTAGTGATGAAGTTCGATGTGATCCAAGCCTGGATCGATGATGGAGACGACCTGAAAGCAGAGGGGACTCAGTTATTAATCACTAGCCAGTGATTAGGTGGGCACCAGGATGGCACCGGATGAAGTCAACTCGACCAGGTGAGTGGGCGACGCTGGGCTCTGCTGTCTCTCGGACCAGGAGGCGTTGTCGGCAACCAGGATGGAGGTGCGAGCTGTCCCACAAAGGTGTCTGCTGTCGGCGCTGCTGAAACCAGGATTGGAGCAACAAGCCTTGGCAAAGGCAAGCCCATGCGGTGGAGTCAAGATGGCATCTGGAGTGGACCAGGAGGGTCCGGGGTGCTCCTCTTTTGGGGGGGAGCAAGGGCCAGTCTTGAGCAACCAGACCAGTGGTGTAATCGTCGTGGTTCGTTGTCAGGAGGGCTACAAGCCAGCAGGCAAGTGGCCGGACAACACGGTGAGCAGCAAAGAGCAGAAGGGCCCCACACAGATCTCGTGGATGCTGGGGGGCTGGACTTCGGTGCTGGAGCTGCTCAGGGTTAGGGCTTCTCAAACCCCAAAGCACTCACTCGAGGATCCCTCGGCGGTCGTGCTGGATAAGCGTCGTGCAGTTTTGAAGATGGCCGGTCCCTTCAGGTCTCGTCACACCCACGAATCTCAGCTGGGCTGATGATGTAGGTAGAGGTCAGAGATGCCAGAAAAACCGGGTCTCGTCGAGCTGGGCAGTCTTGATCTGGAGGATGGACGTGCAGCAAACCACAAGCGCTTAGATGGTGCCCGCTGGTGCAGGGTGGCTACTCCTTAGCCACAAGGGAGAGTCTTCAGAAATAGTCAAGAGTCCTTTCGTGGAAAGTAGTCAAGATTCAGAATTATCTACTTTGGGAAGGGGGCCCGCTCCTACCTTTATACTAAAGAAAGGGGCTGGCACGCAACTAGGTCCTGCCCATGGGTGGGACCAGGAGGGGGGTTGTTACACCCCTCTCCTTTGTCCGGACTTTCCCCAGCTCAGGGGCTGGTGTGCCCCTGGAACTGGTTTAAGCCGGCATATGCACAATGAGCACCGGGGTGCCACTTGCAGTCACCTTCCTCTCAGCCCTGCCTACCTGGGATACACAAAATCCTGTCTGGGATGATGCTAGCACCGCCCCTGACAGTAAACCCTTTGTCCAAGCTCTCCTCGCTGGAAGGACTCCCAGCAGCAGGAGGTCAGACTTGTGTCTGTGGTGGAAGCATCCATTTTGTGATGCTGAGGCTCGCGTTAGCTTTAACCGTGGTTCTCAGTTACATACATGTCGTGTCCCTCTAGAAGGGTGGAATGCTAACCCCGTCGCCAGAATTGGTGAGGGGTTAGTATTCCAATTCGTATGACACCTTACTCGACATGTTGTGATAAAGCGATAGCAAAGTTGGCAAATAACCGCGAGGATTATGATGCACTTAAGAGTATATGGTACGCGTTATCATGGAACAGCTATTAGGACTTGGTTCCGCAAGCTGCAAACTGGCTCAGCTCATTCCGCACCATCTCACATAATTCCAAGCACTCTGCCTTCAGCATTGATAAGGCCTGCCATAGGAGTGACTGATAGGAATTCATGTGTCCATTTTAGGGTTAGATATAGGATTACTATATCTAAAGCAAAGGGTGATTACACCACCTTGCCCCAGCTGTCATGCAGCCAGTTGTGTCAGATTTGGATGGCCAGCCAGGGGTGGCATAATACATGCTGCAGCCCCTGGTAGGCCCTGGGAACACCTATGCCCTGGGTACCTAAGGTACACTGTACAGGGACTGATAAGGTGACTCAGTATCCAATTAGATATACACCTAAGGTACATGGAATCCATTTTACAGAGAGAGCAGTAGGCGTGGGGCCCTGAATCGAAGGGTCCCTGGTCAACTAAGTCGAAAAACCAGCAAAAACACCAGGCAAAAAGTTGGGGGTAACCATAGTCAGATATCCACCTTCCTACAGAAGTAATCGAGGCGAACATGCTTCAGGTCCGGGGCAGAAAAAAAACGATAGCCAGGGTCGTTACTATGAAGGGAAAACCAAACATCCGTAAGACAGTTGTCCGTTAATAAATTCCTCAGGGCTCTAAAGGTCCGGGGCTTAAGGCCCGTGTATTTATCATGTGTAATATCAAAGTTGGCTTCTAAATTAATGTTTAAATCCCCACAAAAGATAATAGGAAAAGTACAAACAGAAAGCTCCTGATTTAGAGAATTAAACAGCTCAGCATCGTCCAGATTAGGACCATAAACCGTGTATATTACAACCTTCTGTTGGAATAATATAAGCTCTGCAGAGGCCCATCTTCCCCATTTATCAGCAGTTGCTTTTATACAGGACCCTAAATTGCGTTGCATTAAGATCGCCACCCCCGCTTAATTCCCGCCTGTTTAGAGCAAACCAATAGGTCTAATCCTAAATTATTAAGAAGCCCCCTTATCTCCCATGCGATGTGAGTTTCTTGCAGACAAAGAATGTCTTTTCGTAACAATTGTATCATTTTAGCCAGAGTCCCCTTTTTTTTACTATCATTAAGACCATTGATATTCAAAGAGCCTATTTTTATTTTAGTTTCCATTTATGAGAAAGGAGAAAACAAAGAGAGAAAAAAGGAAAGGTCCATAAAAAAAAACAACAAAAAAACTTCCAACAAGATTCGATTCAAGACATATTTTCTTAGAGATATTTTCAAGCTTAAATATCAAAGTACATCTACATCTACAACTGACTGTTGCTGATTTATCCCCCCACCACCAACACCACCCCACCCACTCAACCCACAACCCCCAGAAGCCATCACCACCCAGCCAACCCCTCTTCCCCCCACCCAAACGCACATTATGAGGCACAGGGACAACCAGTCCCTGTGTGGTAAATATTTTACCGTATCATTTTTGCCATATAATTATAAGTACAAGAATAGCTCAATCAAATGAAAGGCAGAGTCCGGGGTGTCCGAGTCTTAAAGGGCTTTAATTCAGAAATGACAAATGACTCGAGTCATTGGAGATCTATTCCTTCAATACAAGGGTTCGAGCATGCAAGGGAAGATGTCAGGAAAGATGTCAACGATTTACTCACAGTACATGGCATATATAGTAAAATGACACAATAGTATTGCATACAGTAGGCGTGACAAGTGAAATGTATATGATAAGAACACATGTGCGTAGCAAAAAGGCGTGAACGTAGGTGTGTACAGAGGCGTGAACTAGAAACGTCACAGAAAAGTGTCATAAGTGGGCGTATGCTTAGTGAATTCTTGCGGAGTCAGCTGAAACCTATGGCCTGGATGCGCGCGCAGCTAATATGACGTGTGGTTGACGTGCGTCTGGAGGGAGCTAAGAGTCTGACCTTTGACACTAGTAGAAAAGGCATACGTCTGGCATGTCAGATCGACCTGTTCCTAAAACATATCTGGTATCTGGTGTTTGGAGGATGTCTATACTGGAGGAAAAGGTCTTTCGGGCAGAGGCTACGCTACACTAAATGTATGCGTGTCTAGGTGCAGATGCGCAGAGGCAGGGCCTACCATGGTAACGGGAGCAATGAATTACATGAGGAGGACAGGAAGGCTTGGCCCTTTACTCCGCAGTCGGGGAACTGTTTACTTATTTTACTAGACAGGAATGTGTTTTCGAGGAGGCTAAGCTGGCTACGCTGATAACTTGAAGGAAAAATACTGCTTTTGGCAGGCAGAGCCGGCCGAGCCGGGCACCGCTCGCTTGGCAGGAAGTAAGGCAGAGGTAAGGGTTGCATCTCATCTCCACGCTGCAGCTTTCGGAGACAGAGACGAAAATGAGGTTTAATGGCAGGAATCAGGGCCTAACTCGGCAGAGCCAGGAAAACGTGAAAGTGCACCATGTAAAGACGGTGGCACGGCATACTTAGGAACTGAATTATCAATCCGTTCATGGTGGATCTGAAAGAGGACATGTTAACGTTGGACGCAAATGTATTTGCGTCTTTAAATTCGGTTGCGGAGGGAAGTTACATGCACATTACTCGTACATGGAGACGATGGGGTACTCGTTAGGGGACATAACTTGACCATAAAAATTCCAATTACCTCATTCCCTCCTTGTCCCCTACGGACCCATTAGGATATATCTATTTTCATGAGTCCATCTATCTGTTCGTATAACATCATCTGTTCTTCTTTCTTTAATCGGGAGTGGGAACGTGCACTTGAACGGGGAATACAGGATGTGGCGCACAAGCCGCAAATCGCTGGCCCACATTGGAGACATAGACAGCAACTGAATACAATGGCCAATATAATCCCTAGGAATGACAATAGCTTCCATCCCCAGGCAGTTACTACACCCCAGAGCCAACCGGACCAAGTCCATGAGCCTGGGTTCTGGTGTATCTGATGGGCAATTTTGTGAAGTCTGGTGATGGCCTTATAGACCGAAGGCGCGTTATTAGGAATAAACACGCAACAACTGGATCCGATGACTCTACAAGCTCCGCCCCTATCGGCCAGGATGACGTCAAGGACAAGGCGGTTCTGAAGAACAACAAGTCTCATAGCAGACTGCTCCTCTGTTAAGTTGCCCAAAGCTGAAGTAGTCTCATTCACTACTGCTTCGAGAGTTCTGGTTAATTTGCGTATCAATTTACTATTGGACACTGTGCCTAGATAGGGAAAGAATCCTTTATTGAAATCTGTATATTGTTCCCATGCGGTTTCAGTATAATCAACTAATGGAAGGTCTCTTTTGGCTCTAACATGAACGAGGCGGGAATTTCTGTGATAATCAGGAGGAGCTAGAAAAACAGGTGGTAGTAGGAATGCAATGTAACAGGTACCATCCCAGTCTAGGGGTAAACGCATATAAGCTGTATGACCACAAACGAAATAGGAATGGCGGGAAGCTTTGAATGTAGACATGCCTTTATCACTGAATTCGATCACAGTAGTGCATTCACTATGACCTAGGTGTACTGAACCATTCTTTCTGACACATAATTCACCTTTGACTGGCAATACTGACATAGATGGCAAGTCTGGACTGGTTTCTGACTGAACGTTTAGAATCATGAGATCAAGTGTGAAATTGCCTAATCCATACACTTCGTTTTCTAGGTCGGTCCCTGTCCTTTGGGGAAGACCCTCCTTGTCTGGGAAACATGCCTGATTCAGAACTGTGTTCAGATTCCCCCATACCCATCTACCCTGGAAAACTATGAAATCAGCATCTACGGAATTAATTAAACTAAACCATGCACCACAGGAACCATTGTGTGTGAATGGATACGGAAAGAGGGGCAGAACTCCCTGATATTTCTGATAGGGAGGGAGTCGGCCACATATCCAACAATTGGTGGCATTGCTGGTCTGATGGGAATGGTGTAACATACTGATGAATGAATTGTTGCGCAGCGCAAGTCGGTAAGATAGTTCGTGTGGAGGCAGTTCACTAAACGTGTGTTCTGCAGTGTCATTAGAAAAAGAATGTGGAAACGGAAAATACATGTACAACACCAGGCTGGTGCCAATTAACGTAAGACTCAGAAAAAACAGAATAATCAGGGTGCAGACGCACCTACTACGGAGATTTTTACAATAACGGTTTCTTTTCATGATCTCCTGTCTATCTCTCTCTCTATTTGGATCTAGCTTGTACATTGTCAGAAACTGCCTAACCGCTTCACCCGAGAGGGACTTAAACAATTAAACTGTCTGACTTACTAGACCTTAGTTTCAGTTTGTACTCCTCTTGGGGAGTTCGCTCTCGAAAAGGGAGTTTAATGTCTGCCTTTTGTACTTGAGAGTCCTGGGAGTCAGGGCTGGGCAAGAGTCCATGGAATTTTTTGACGTGACTAGAATGCACCCAGCCCTTCCTCCCCTCCAGTTTCACGGCGGTCCGGGTGGTTAGCAGGACAATCTTCGGCTCCTTCCAGCGGGGCTCCAAAGGGCTCGTCCTATCAAAGTTCCGCACAACTACTGTATCCCCCGGGACCAGGGCATGCGGCTTCACCTCGGAGTTGTCTGGGAAGGCTGCAGCCACCTGTGAACGACAAGATTGTAGTGCAGACATCAAGGAGGCAAGGTAATCTGTCAGCATAGTACTATCATCATCGGTTATTTTTCTCGGCAAAGGCGTCCCCCACATATTAGGAGGTCTACCGAAGACCACCTCATACGGAGATAGCCCTGTCCTTGAATGGGCTACCATTCTCATATAAAACAGTGCAACAGGTAATGCTACTATCCAGTCTACGCCCTTTTCTTTACAAACTTTAGCAAGTCGAGTTTTCAGAGTCTGATTGTGGCACTCCACGTGAGCTGCTGCCTCTGGATGCCGGACACAGTGGAACTTCCACTGGTACCCTAAAAGGAGTGAGATTTGTTTCATCAATTCAGACGAGAATGGCTGACCGTTGTCTGAGTACACAATACGGGGCAAACCATATCGAGGGAAAAATTCACGAACCAGCTGCCTGGCAGTGGTCGGGGCAGTGTAATCTGGTACTGGATATGCTTCTGTCCATCGGGATAGGGCACATACAACTACGAGGACATACTTAAATCCTCGGCATCGGTCCATCTGGATATAATCCATCTGGAGCACTTCAAAAGGATAGTCAGGAGGATGAAATCCACCTTGCTCTACGGGAATCCCTTTTCCTGGATTGAACTGACAACAGATCATGCAGGTACGCACTTTCTGTTTTGCTGCTGCTCGTAAATGCTTGTTGAACCAGAGATTCTGTAAACTGTCTAACATGGCTTTTTCTCCTAAATGTGCTGGACTATGTGCAGTGTTAATGAAAACTTGAACCATAGAGTCGGGGAGGAACCATGTGGTTTTTCCCCTCGTCATCCAACCTTGATCTGTCTGGACCCCTCCTTGTTCAGCCCATTTCTTGATTTCGTCTGGAGTAGCATGTGTCTGTATGTCAATGACGTCTAGTGTGGGGTCCCTGACTGTCATGCTGTGTGTCAGTGATGTTACATCAGTCTTCGTCATATCAGTCGTATGTGTATGAGTCTGTGCTGTATACTTCGCTGTCTGAGCTGCAAAGTCATTCCCCTGGGAAATCTTGTCTGTGACTTTCGTATGTGCCTTGCACTTCATGATGGCTATGGCTGTAGGCAAATGCATTGCTTCTAATAGTGCTTGAATGAGGGGACCGTGCTGGATTTTGGCTCCGTGAGAGGTCAGGAAACCTCTCTCTTGCCAGAGGACACCGAAGTCGTGAACGACTCCGAATGCATAACGTGAATCTGTGTATATGTTTACTCTCTTGTTCTTGGCGAGTATACAGGCTTGGGTCAGAGCAATGAGCTCTGCTGCTTGGGCTGACAGGGTGTCAATGCGATGTGTTTCTATGACTTCAGTTTCAGTGGTCACTGCATATGCGGCCACTAGCTCTCCTGTACTTGTTCTCATACATGAACCATCCACATAAAGTGTCAGGTCTGGATCGGGTAATGCGACATCTGTCAAGTCTTGTCTGGGTTTCGTAACTGTGTCAACTACATCTATGCAGTCATGTGGAGTAGGATCTGCTGTGTTTGAGGGTAAAAGTGTAGCAGGATTCAGTGTATTACAACGTCTGATTTCTATGTGTGGCTGGAATAACGTCAATTCATAACCTGTCAGTCGTGCTATTGTCAAGTGTTGGGTCTGTGTTCTGTTTAGGAGGACTTCATCAGAATGTGGAACTTGTACTGTCATTTGGTGTCCCAATACAATGGAATCACTTTGTCTAATTGCTAGAGCTGTTGCTGCAACTGATTTCAAGCACGCAGGCAAGGCCTGGGCTACTGGATCTAATGTGCTCGAAAAATAAGCACACGGTCTGTATTTGTCTGCCTGAAGCTGAGTAAGAACCGACAACGCTGTGCCATCACGTTCTGTGACAAAAAGTGTAAAAGGTTTGCTGTAACATGGTGTCGCTAAAACAGGTGCTTGACATAAGGCTTTCTTTAATTCGTCAAAAGCTTGTGTATGTTCCTGAGTCCAAGGGAGGGCAGTCGAAGACGCTGCCTCCTGTGTTGTCAACTGTATGAGTGGTTTGGCAAGAAATGCATACTGGGGAATCCATTGTCTACAATAGGAAGTGAGTCCAATAAAGGCTCGTACTTCTTTCTGTGTCTTTGGTTGTGGAAGATGTGCAATTAACTGTATACGATCTGGTGTTAGCTGTCTCCCCTCTTTGGACAGCAAGTGCCCAAGGAACACAACTTGCTGGGCACAGAATTGCAGCTTCGAAGGAGACACCTTGTGTCCCTTGTCCGCCAAAAACAACAAAACTGTCAGTGAGGCCTGTTCACATTCCGGTTCACTTCGGGCGGTGATCAGTAGATCATCGACGTACTGTAACAGTGCAGTAGTGGGAGGCATGTGAATATCGTCAAGTTGGCGTTTCAGTGCTTGGCTGTAGAGGCTGGGGCTTTCTGTAAATCCTTGAGGTGCGCGTGCAAATTTGAAGCTTCGGCCATTTAAACAGAATCCGAAAAGATACTGGCTTTCTGGATCAATTGGAACACTAAAGAAGGCGTTCTTCAGATCAATTACGGTAAAGAACGTCGCCTCAGAATCAATAGCTGTCAATAAGGAGGAGATATCCGGGACCACAGGGTACTGTGGTACCACGCATTTATTCAATTCGCGTAAATCAATAATCAGTCGATAGACTGGAGGTGCATTTGGATCAGTACGTTTAAGAATCGGAATGATAGGAGAATTACAGACATTGGAGTCGGTTTCTACAACCACTCCTTGTGCAATGAGCTCGTCAATGATTTTCATTAAAGCCACTACAGCATCTGGTGGTAATTTGTATTGTCGAATACGTGGTAGTATAACCCCTGGCTTGAGTGTAACACGGTACGGTGTAATGTGCATACATCCTACATCAGTAGGGCCTTTCGCCCATAAATGTGCAGGAACATTCTGTAACCTGGGATCAAAATCTCTCAACACATAATGACCCTTGAAATCACGAAGGAATAGCCTGACTCCTTCCGGAGAACAACAAATTACAGCTCCTAGAGCTTTCAGGGTTTTTATACCAAGCAAGTTTTCTGGACATGATTTCGTGAGCAATAATTCTGTAGTTCGGGACAATGGACCAACCGCAAGGGGTACTGGTTTTGATACTTCATTAACAATAGGCTTTCCTGAAAATCCAAGGGAAACATTCTGTGAGCCTGCGAGGGGAGCCCCTGGAACCTCTTCGTGACTGATGGTTGTCCTGCTTGCCCCTGTATCAATCAAAAACATTCTATCTTTCCCTAGCACCTGGCTGTGTACATAAGGACACTCTTGATCTACAGGAACCTCAATAAGGGGCAAACCAACCTCCCTCTCTAGGCTGTTTCATGTGTATTGCTGATAATCGGGGTAGTCGGATTGGGCATACTGGTACATCTGTTGTGTGACTTGCTGAGTCGCAGCAATGGGTTGGGGCTGTGGCACCGCCACGGTCTGCTGTGGAACATGCATAGGTTGTACATTTTGTGGTACATGCTGCTGGACCTGGTGTTGGACCTGGTCCTGTCTAGGCGGACGTGGTCTCTCTTTTGTTTTGCCTGTAGCGATATTGTGTTTCAGAACTGCGCAATCGTTTATATAGTGACCTGGCTGTTTACAGTAGTTGCATGTCCCTTTAACGGGAGCCGCTGAATTATTAGAGTGTGTCGCGCCTTTTTTCTGACCATCTGCTGGGACTGACTGAGCAACCAACATTTTCATTTTTGTGTCTTTCATACGTCTCTGTTCGTGATCATGTTCCTCCCTAATTCTGTTCTGGTGATATTGTAACATTTGTAACATTTGGGAAGGCGAATTAGCTTGCCATGTGCTCTCGACTTTCAGTACACGGTTCTTAACCTGGGGCAATGAATTCTCGACCAATTTAGATACAAAAAGGTGTGGATATGACTCGCTACTTGATTTCAGGCCACTATTAATAGTAAAACATTTCTCAAATCGGGAATAGAAATCACTAGTGTCTTCATCGGGTTTCTGTTTGCAGGCTGAGATTGCGTCCCAGTCTTCCTTTTTAGTTGCTAACAATCTTGGCAAAACCTGTACTAACAATCCTGGTAATGCTTTAGTTTTGTCCCCAAGACCTAAACCTGGGGTTCGACCAGTTTCTTCTGTTTCTAATTCAGCCCAAACAATCTTTTTGTCTCCCACCTCCCATTCTTTCTCCTTGAGTTTCTCGTAAATACCGGCCGGCAATAACACTTTCAATATTTTCATAATGTCGGGATAGGTGTAATCCCCCATAAGCAACATGTCTTTTATTTCACGGTGAAAACCTGTGGGGTCTTTATCATGACTGGGCACTATTTTCTTCATTTCCAACAATTCCATTTTAGTTATAGGCGTGTAAACGAACACACGTTCTAAGGTATTATCATCTTTCCTAACTGGATGTACTTCACGTAAGGGATTCTGTTTGTCAAAATTATATGAGTGCCTGACTGGGGGTGGTACGGAAACAAGATGTGGAGTCAAGAACGTTCTATATTTGTGACGTTGTTCTAAAATCGTTTCAATTAAATCGGTACCCAGACCTCTCCATCGTCTCAGGAGTAAGTCTTGCAATAAACTATATAACGGACCTGGATCAGATGCTTGGTTTTCGTACTGTATAATAAGGTGTTGTGTCATGTATATACCAGCTAGTCGTTGTTCCTCTGGAGTAAGACTTAAAAACGTTTGTACTACTGAGTCGTCTTTATAGATACTGTCATCTCCGGCCCACTGTACTGCGGACCGGGCTAGTTCCTGATCGCGTAGGGTATTGAGTTCTTGATAACCTATCCTTTCTTTTAGTACTTTGTCAGTCATCTGGAATACATGCTCAAGGGTACATCGCTCTGGTATCGGACACAGGTAACGTTTCTTGTTTGGTAACGTTTCTTGTTTACGAATAGGTCTATCAAAGGGCCTATCAATGGGATACGGTCCAGGAAGTTTCTCTCTACCTACATATGCTATTGTTTTTCTCTCTGCCTGTTGTGAGGTTTCTGCTAGATTCTCTGATTCTTCCTCCTCCTGCGAGGAGGTTGGGTCATCTGATTCAAGTGCCTCGTCAGGATCTCGACGAGCATGTATATCTATTATTTCTTTACGGATCTTTCTAACCATAGCATGTACACATTTCTCTTTATCATGTTTACCCTCAGCAATATTCTGGCTCCATCTAGTCAGTCTTTTCATCTCTTCTGGTGGAAAACCTGCCTGATCCTGTTCCCTTATTAAACAATTAACCAAAAAGCGCATGACTAAACCTTTGTTCTCAACCTTCTGACGTGACATGGCGTCACCAACAGACTCCGGTCTTTCTCCTGTTCTAATAAAATGATACATGTTGTCTAGATGTTCTGGCATTTCTGGCAGTAAAACTAAATAATCGGTAACACGTCTTAAACGTAGGGAAGCTAACAACATGGGTCCTGTTCTACCAGGCACTGTATCATATCTGCAATCAGTAAGCTGTTCTTGAAGTGTTTCAGCTGGAGCTCCTTTAGGTGTTCGTGACATTGCGAGATCTCTCATTGTTATACGATGTATCTGTGGCGGGGTATGGAATCCTCCTCTAGCACCTCCAGAGGCGGAGGCTTGAGCATAACCTGACTGTAGGGTCGGTATTTGTGGCGGGAATGGACCCGGGGCAAAAGGATTAAGTGGATTAATACCACCAGGGAAAACTACCGGAGAAGTGACAACAGGGGATGGAGGTGGTGGGGGAACAGGATGTGGTGCGGGTGGAGTTTGCTGTTGCGGACCTGGAGGTAGGTGATCGTGGGGTTGGCCATCAGCAGGTGCAGGTGGTACGGGTACATGGGCAGGTGCAGTAGTGTATGCGGGAGCTACATCGTCTAAGTAGGAGGAAAGGAAAATGTCTGCTGCGGTCTTATGACGTAATTTAGTCGGAACCAATGGAGGGGGCAGGTCTTTCGGAATGTCCGGGGTCGCCTTGGGCAGGCCCTCGGCCAGAACTGGATACAGTCCTGTCATAATGGCATTACTCTGTCTGTCGTGTTGCTCCATTTTAACTCGTTCTCCTTCTTCTATTAATTCTTTTTCTTTAGCTTTTTCAGAATCCTCTCTACTCTTTTCTACCTTTCTGAGTGCTTTCTCTGTCCGTCTATGTGATTCTTTACGCCATAATTCAATGGCATCTTTCTGTGACTGTCTGGCTTTCTTCTTCCACAACGCTTCTTCTACTCTCATGATGCACTCGGCATCCCATGTCCCTGTAACAGGCCATCTCTGATTCTCTGCTAAGTCTTTCGTGTATTCCACCCACAAGTCGAGATATAAAATGGCATCTAAGCCGTGCTTGTGGTACATAAAATGCCCAGGAGTGTCCCTGGGTGGGATGGGAACAGCTTCCTCAAGTATCCCTTTTCTAGTTCCTATCTGTCGTAATTTCGAGAATAAAGGCATTGCTGCCACTGAAATATACACGAAAACGATGAACACAATATAATATGCAAACAGTCACTCATACCACGACATCAAACACATAGAAACATTTCGAACATAAATTGACAACCCACTAATTCAATAACGAGAACAAAACTGAACCGTTGTATACAAGAATTACTTGATATACTGCTAAACAGTACAGATACACTGCTAAAACAGTGCAGACCGGGTCTGTGTACCCAAACCCGTCTTGACCGGATACAAATCAATGCACCCGTCTTGATGCGTCCCCAGCAACGGTACTCACCGGGAAGCACGGAACGAAAGGCCTCGGAAACTCGACTGGACTGGACTGGACTGACGTCACCGCTTCTGCTGCGCACGACGCATGCGCCTCGGCACTACAGGTGGGCCTCTCGACACCTCGGACGCTGCTCTCTCGGCTGGGCTCTGGTCGGGATCCTCCGCACTCCTCACCGCCTCGTATGGATGTCGATCGCAGTCTCCGTCACCTCCGTGGGCCTGAGGGAGTTACAGGAAATCCTGCGGAAGCGCTTGGGGTCCGTCACGGCCGAGGCAGGGGGCCAGGCCTGCGACGCATCTCCGGCGCATGGGGTGGGGGAGGGGTTCCTGTTCGGGCGCCAATTATGTGGTAAATATTTTACCGTATCATTTTTGCCATATAATTATAAGTACAAGAATAGCTCAATCAAATGAAAGGCAGAGTCCGGGGTGTCCGAGTCTTAAAGGGCTTTAATTCAGAAATGACAAATGACTCGAGTCATTGGAGATCTATTCCTTCAATACAAGGGTTCGAGCATGCAAGGGAAGATGTCAGGAAAGATGTCAACGATTTACTCACAGTACATGGCATATATAGTAAAATGACACAATAGTATTGCATACAGTAGGCGTGACAAGTGAAATGTATATGATAAGAACACATGTGCGTAGCAAAAAGGCGTGAACGTAGGTGTGTACAGAGGCGTGAACTAGAAACGTCACAGAAAAGTGTCATAAGTGGGTGTATGCTTAGTGAATTCTTGCGGAGTCAGCTGAAACCTATGGCCTGGATGCGCGCGCAGCTAATATGACGTGTGGTTGACGTGCGTCTGGAGGGAGCTAAGAGTCTGACCTTTGACACTAGTAGAAAAGGCATACGTCTGGCATGTCAGATCGACCTGTTCCTAAAACATATCTGGTATCTGGTGTTTGGAGGATGTCTATACTGGAGGAAAAGGTCTTTCGGGCAGAGGCTACGCTACACTAAATGTATGCGTGTCTAGGTGCAGATGCGCAAAGGCAGGGCCTACCATGGTAACGGGAGCAATGAATTACATGAGGAGGACAGGAAGGCTTGGCCCTTTACTCCGCAGTCGGGGAACTGTTTACTTATTTTACTAGACAGGAATGTGTTTTCGAGGAGGCTAAGCTGGCTACGCTGATAACTTGAAGGAAAAATACTGCTTTTGGCAGGCAGAGCAGGCCGAGCCGGGCACCGCTCGCTTGGCAGGAAGTAAGGCAGAGGTCAGGGTTGCATCTCATGTCCACGCTGCAGCTTTCGGAGACAGAGACGAAAATGAGGTTCAATGGCAGGAATCAGGGCCTAACTCGGCAGAGCCAGGAAAACGTGAAAGTGCACCATGTAAAGACAGTGGCACGGCATACTTAGGAACTGAATTATCAATCCGTTCATGGTGGATCTGAAAGAGGACATGTTAACGTTGGACGCAAATGTATTTGCGTCTTTAAATTCGGTTGCGGAGGGAAGTTACATGCACATTACTCGTACATGGAGACGATGGGGTACTCGTTAGGGGACATAACTTGACCATAAAAATTCCAATTACCTCACCTGGGAACACAGAGTGCCACCCCCCCCCCCGCCCCCTCCAAGTTCTGAAGAAGAAATCCAAGATTACTTCCTGCCAAATCTACTATCAAGAGCATAACAATGCAATTTTGACTAGTATACAAAAGAAAACAGGATGTGTTAGGATTTTTGCAACTTCAGCAAAGTATACCAGTATTCATAATGAGGCTAGATAATCCTTGGCAGCTATTTCGGAAAAGAAACATTTTGTTTGCCCCTTTACAATAACCTTTAGTTTGGCTGGACTTTGCAAGAACACTGTGGCCCCCTTCTGCTGAAATCCGGCGATCAATTGCCTAAGATGCCAGCGCTTTGATACAGTCGCCTGACAGTAATCAGGTCTGACAAAGAAACTACAGTCTTTACCAGTACGTTTTTTATCTGGTCTAGCCAGATCGAAAACAGCTTCTCTTGCTAAAAAGTTATTGTATTTGACCAGGATAGCTCTAGGGTAGACATCATCTTTCTGCTTAGTTCTGATGAAAAATGGGAAACGATGGGCGCGTTCAATTACCACCGACCAGTCCCACATTCCTAGTTCTGGGAACGCAGCAGAGAAGATATCGGAGCCACCCATATTTTCTGGCACCCCCAAAACTCGTAAATCTTTCCGGCGAGCTTGGTTTTCCAATTCCATTAATTTAGCGCTGATATCATCTTGTTGATCTTTCACCAAGGAGAGTTCTTTTTTCTGAGCCACAACTTCATCTTCAAGTACTGAGATCCTAGTCTCAGCTCCCGAGAATCTTGCAGCCATATCAGTGCATATTTTTGTAATACGTCGAGTAGCGTTCTGTACTTTACGACACATGGCTTGAGTACATGCGATCTCAACTTTTGTGTCAGACCTATGTGTTAGCAAGGTTTGATATATCGTCATTGATGTCACCTCCGAGTCAGAAACTGCTTCAGAATCAAATGCTGCAGCTTGTTCTCCTAGCTGACTTAAGTTTTCCAGTTCATTGCCTGAGTCTGTGATTTTCTAATCGTCTTTTTCTTCGCTGTGATGTCTGACAGAGGTGAAACTTCACCCTGCCCCGTTTCTTCCTCTGTGCTAGTATCGTCAGCCAGATAATCAGCCCAATCTTTATCCAAGCTTTCCTCAGACGTCAGGTCAGACATTGAATAAAATTGTTCATTAGCATCTTGCATTGTATCTTGACCGTAGGTTCCAGAAAATACTGTTCTCAAGTTGCCACCCGAAGCAGTGTCCGAAATTTCGTTTGTTCCATGAGTTCCTGCGTCTGATTGACAGATAGTTGATGTTGATGTTGCAGCGGGGACTACGTCTCACATAATCCCATTCTCGTCAATCTCACGTTCAGGTGCAGGATCAGGGATCAGCACTGGCTCTGGCTCTGACTCTGGATTTATAGCAGGCAATTCAGGCATTTCTAATATTTTTTGCGCGTTATTATTGTCCTGAGTCTGTGCCGCTAAAGCTGCATTATTTCCATTTTCGGTTAAGATAATCTGGTCTTCCTGAGGAGTGAGCATTGCTGACCCCCCACGCTGTTTTCGCCCATTTTTTGCTGATTGCTTTTCAAATAGTGCGGGTACAGTTTGTGCAGAAGTGTTATTTTTACTAATACGCTCACCCCCTTTCTTGAAAACTTGAACAATCAGGTTAGTGATTGACTCACCGGACTTTGTTGCGTTTGATGAGCAATTCATTAAGTCCTCTTGTTCGTCGGCCACAGCCGTTTGCTTGTTTCTCCCACTCCTCGTAGAAGGCGCTTTAGGGTGCAAATTCATGATTTTAGGAGGCATGCCAGCGCTACTCCTCCCGATCGCCCGAAATGCCCAAAATACCTCTCCGAGCCTAGACGAAACACGCCAAGCCCGAATAGAGTGCTGGAGTGCACGGGCAAACAGCAACGCCACGAGCACCATTAAGGGCGGAGCCGCTGGTCCGTTGATCCGTTTAAACCACCGAGGGATGCACCGCCGCACCGCGATGATTAGAACAGCAGAACGCCACAATAGTCCCAAAGCGGCTTTTCAGACCATATCAGCTCGAAACGGTTATCCCAGTCCAACCCGACATCTCGTCCATTCACACAGAACGCCAAAGTCAATTTCTGCCACCTTTCATCTCCTTCAGAACGGGAGTGGAGGAGCCGGCAAACTTACACCGCCAGCGTAGCGGTCGCCATCTTGCCTCTGTCACTTCTGATCTAGAGGTATTGTAACATTTCCAAGCCATATAAAAAATAAATAAATAAGCATTGTACCAAATTTTAAAAAAACCTGTGTATACATAGCAGCAAACCTGTAAAATGGCAATTTAATATATTATATTAAAAACAATAACCATTTTTGTGTTCTAAATTGATTTGCCTTGTAATCAATCACAGGCAATAGCGTGTGTGGAAAATTCATATAAGCCATAATGGCTGAAACCAAGATCGAATCTGCCCTTACACTATATTGTGTAGTGCCAAACTAAAACATCATAGTCCCACTGTCTCTTGAAAACTGGTTGCTTAGACAATATAAAACTCAGTATTAAGAAATCTATATATATTCACTAGAAAAAACAAAGGGACGTTATAGCTGTGTACGAGTAAAATCTGAGCCTAACTATAATGTCCCTGTAACTTTTGTTTTTTAAAGTAAATATTCACTGAAAAAAACAAAGGTTACAGGGAACCCATAGTTTGGCTCAGATTTCACTCATACAG